>NW_027505027.1:0-77212 GCF_021521415.1 Bidens hawaiensis | reverse complement strand
CCGCGATTTGAGGGCCATAAGCAGAGAACATGCCATAATATTGATCCCATAAGGATACTTGCCACATATCTATCATAAAGATTCATCAAAAGCCAAAAAAAGTATAAGCACTGATCATGAAGATTATGATAAGATCAACTAAAAAAAGTAATAAACATAAATATTACCAGAGCCGGCTGACCAAACCCGAGCTCTAGATTACCTCCAAACTCCTGTGCAGCAGATTGCAAAGTGCATGTAGCTTGTAACTGCACTGGTTTTTGGCCGTTACATGAACTCTTGGAGTCACCTAAATCACTTTACAGATTGATCAAAACTTTCTACAAGATTTACGGTCTAATTTATAAACAAACCTCTTTAAAATGTAAAAGAGACTGGAATAATAATATATCTAGAAGTTGTTCCTAAACACAATTTCATCATCATGTACATATGATTACCATGAAAGATATTAAAACGAGTCATATCACCGTTTGCCACTGCAGTGGCACAAGGCGAGAGTTTAGGAGCTATATGCACAAGCTGTTCGCCACAGTTTGTCATTGATGAGTTCTTCAATAGGCCCATGGGTTCTTCAAAACCCGGCTGAGTCACAAGTCCGCTCCACCAAGGACCCGTCCCGGGTGAAAGTGAACCCACAGGATTCGAAGCAATTCCATCATCATGCATTTTGTAATACACAGAATTCATTGTCAAATTGAAGTTTCTATAAACTGACTCAATTCCTGCATATTCAAATTCGCATGAAAAAACATTAGATTTAGGGATGTTAAACGGGTCGTGTTTGTGGGTTGGCGGGTCCAACCCGACACGAACCCGAAAAATTGACAAGAACCTGAACCCAAAAATCGGTGCAAGACATGTGAACCTAACCACGACCCGCATATTTGTGGGTTGACCCGAACACTGACCCGAAACGTTTTTATTTTTTATTGCTTTCATATACCAATACTTTTAAAGTTATACTTTTACAACTAAAATACAAATTTATATATAAAAATTGCATTTTTAATGAAAATATCATATGTCAATTTCCTTTTTAATTTTAATAAAACTTAGGCATAAGGTATCCAGCCAATTTATATTATTACATACAGTACATTTTATGAAAACTAAATACTAAATAAACAATTTAAACAGGTCAACCCGCGAACCCACCAGGTTGATTCTAACCCAACCTGTTTAGCTAAACTCCAGAAACTGACCCGAACCCATTTATACCAAACCCAAACACATGAATTTTGTGTTAGGTTTGTGTCGTGCCAGATTTTCACACCCCTAATAAGATTCTGGCACAATTCATGATACTCATAAATTAATCCAATTACACCCAATTTCTTTCATTATGATTAAATCCACAAAGAGGGTTTTTTTGGTTGGGAGAACCCATTACATAATAACAAGAACCCACCCAGTTGGATTGAAGCAAAACATGCATGTATAGGTAGCAAGCAGATTCTAAGATGAAGAATGAAGAAAACATGCATGAAAGTCAAAGGTGAATATTCTGTTGGAGAGAGAGAGTACCTGTTTAATGTTTGAAGTTAATCAAAATCAAAGTGAGAAGGAGAAACAGAATCCCTAAATTCCAGGTGCCATGTTTAATGAAACAAAACAAATAATAATAATAATAATAATAATAATAATAAGATTAATATGAAAGAGAGATGAGAGACAAAGACTGGTGAAGGGAGGGAAGGAGGGAGGAAGGAAGTGAAATGAATGGGTGAAATATGTAAATAGACAACAAGAGTTGATGTAAGTGGCCACTGACATGGACTTTATCTATTCACTCTACACTATCATCATTAACCAATATCATCTTGCATGTTCTATTATTATATGTTTTTGGAATACTATTTTTGTCTTGTGGTTTCTTGTTTGTAAGGCCATGTGTAGGGGAGGGGCTATAATTGTGGACGAATTGTGACACGTGGCGCGTCGGTCAGCATGGAGTAGAAATTTGTTTTTGGGGTGTAATGGTGTAAGGGCTACAAGTTGGGCTCACAGTGTCTTTTTTTATTATTATTTTTTTTATAATTAAACTAATTAAATAAAAACCAATTTATTAAAATAATTAAATAAAAATGCATTAAAATTAAAATGAAATACAAAAAAAATACATAACTAACAAAAATACATAACTAAAAATATAAAAAAACATATAGCTCGGTTGGCGTACATGTTTAGGTTCGGGTCGGGAAATTGAAACGGATAGCTCGGTTGGTTTAGGTTCATCGGGTCCATTGTAAGTTCACGTTCGGTTGGTTTTGCGAACCATGGTATTGACCGAAAGGAGAGAATGGGTGATTCGGTTGGTTCGGGTTGTTTCTAGGATTCATTTTGCATATATATATATACACACACACAACATATATACATATACATATATATACACACACACAACACATATACATATATATCACACACACAACACATCTACATATACATATACATATATATACAATAGTAATATAATAATAATATATAATATAATAATAATAAACATCTTCTTCCAGGCGACAAGTTCATCCCGCCCCCGCCCCCGCCCCTTTTCGCCCACTTATCGCCGGGGGGCGGTGTCCGTGCCCCTTCGCGCCCAAAATTCACCCAAATCGACGCCCACTACACATAACCTAACTGATTTCTTAATTTATGGTTACAAAAATTAAAAAATCTAAGGAAATTATATCTGTGATAACTATTAACAATTTGTGGCATATGGATAAAAGAGACGACGGGTTCAGTGGTGAAGCTTTGTGTGTTTGGTTGTTAGGGTGGGGGCTAAAACTTTTTAAACGAACACAAGTAAATTAGTAAATTACGTACGCTACATATAGGGTTTGTTAGCCTATCAATCAGGTGCATCCTTAGGCATTTCATAAAAAAGAGGTGTCACCCTTTGACTTAAATGTCAAACTAATATTCTATATTTCTACATGTTGTTTTAAACAACAATTGCATTTAATAATAATAAAAAGAAATTGAGAAGTCAACTATGGCCCATAGAAATTATTCGGGTATAATGATCCACATTTGTGTAGTATTAAGCTATTATACCAGAAAAATTAGTTTTTTTTACAGCGAATTTCATTAAAAAGCTAGCAAGGTGTTAGAAACCGAACAACGAAACAAACTTACATATTAAAATTACACCAATCAGTCCAAGCCAAATTTTTAAACGATGAAGAACGATTTTTAATCCAAAGGAAACCAAAGATTTTATGTCCTCCACCGTTTTAGAAAATATAGCCGGCTTGTTTTGAAAGATGACTTCGTTGCGGGTCTTCCATATGCTCCAACAGGCCGTGAGGATGATCCCGTATAACGCCTTGTTTTTCTTGTTCACCAAATTGGTAGATTCATGAATAGTGAGCAAATCTCGGACCGAGAAGACGAAGATCGGAGGAATATTACACCAATTGCTAACAAATTGCCAAACTAAAGTAGCAAAATAACATGAGGTGAAAAGATGCTCTCTCATTTCCTCATATTCTTCACAAAGACAGCAGGTTTTCAGGCCCACGTCTACATTTCGATTTGAAAGGGCCACCCGAGTTGAGAGTCTATCCATTTTCGCTTTCCAAGCATGTATATTGACCTTGATAGGGACCCAATTATTCCATTTCATAATAAATGGGATAGAAGAATTGGAGGATTTGAATAAAAGTTGTTTCATGGCAGCCACCGTGAAGGAACCCGCTGAACCGTTTTGCCAAACCCAAGTATCTGGAGTAAGCTTAGGAGAGACAGATTGAAGCATATTTAAGCAAATCGAAAGATCATTCAACTCTTTTTGATTCAAACTTGGCCGCTTCCACCTCCATTTCCAAACTGTGTTTCCTTCAACCATCTCGAAACGAGACTGCACTAGACACGCTTTATGTTTTTCGATCAAAAACAGGTTGGGAAAGGCTTCTCTTAAGGGGACTTGCGCAACCCAAGGATCGATCCAAAATCTGATTTTATCTCCCGAGCCTAAAACACCTTTGATGAGATTGGCTAAGTTGAGGTTGGAAAAAGCAAGTTGGTTTTCCATTTTAGCAATAGCTTTCCAAGTTCCGGGAAGATTATTTGAATGAGGGAGAATAGGCAAGATCTATTAGAAGAATGTAACGACATCACCACCTTCTCCATAGAGTAAGCGGTTCGGTCTTAAATCTCCACCACCACTTAGTTAGAAGGGCTATATTAGCATCTCTAAGTGGGGTTAGACCCAAACCTCCTTCCTCTTTGGGGGAAGTAACCCGGTTCCAACTAACCCAACAAATTTTTTTATTTATCTTCATTCCCTCCCCAAAAGAAATTTCTTCTTTTCGCTTCTAATTGATCAATAATCTTACACGGAGCTTTGAAAAGGGAAAAGAAATATGTGGGAATGGTTTCCATTACCGATTTGAGAAGCGTCAATCTACCTCCAACCGATAAAATAGAAGCTTTCCAAAGAGAAAGGCGCTTATCAAAAGAATTTTGAACCGAGTTCCAATTGGCAATTTGATTCATATTCGCACCGATGGGGAGACCGAGATAAGAACAGGGAATAATACCAAGGTTGCAACCAATCAAATTTGAATAAGCCGATATCTCATCCGAGTTCACCTTTATACCCAACAGATTAGATTTGGAATAATGAAATTCTGGAGGCCGGAGACTAAATGAAAACATCTTAGCAATCGGGACAGGTTAAGCACATTATTCTTCGACCATTCCTCCACGAGAATGGCGTCATCGGCATATAGAAGATGAGAGACAGTGGGGCATTAAACGGGAGGGAAACACCGCGAAAAATATTCAAATCATTAGCTTGTTGAACATACACGAGAAGGCTTCCATCCCGATGATGAAGAGAAAAGGCGAGAGCGGGTCGCCTTGTCTAACACCTCTCTGAAACTGGAATTCAAAAGAAGGAGACCCGTTAACGAGAATCGAGGATCGGGTCGACGCTAGAATACTTCTAATCCAGCCTCACCATTTAGGTGGAAAATTCATCTGCTCGTGAATGGAATCAAGGAATGTCCAGTTGATGTGATCGAAGGCTTTTTCGAAATCTATTTTGAATATCAACAGTTTTGACTTCTTTTTTGTCCACGAAATGAGTTCGTTAATAATAAGTGGGCCATCAATTATATTCCTCCCCTTTAAGAAGCCTGATTGAGTGTCTGATATAACTGAGATAATAACAGATTTTAGCCTATTTGCGAGAACTGCAGAGATGACTTCGCTGATGCATCAAATTAGATTAATAGGTCTGAAATCTTTGAAACCGATCGGATCGTTAATTTTGGGAAAAAGCGAGATAAACGAGGAGCTGCATCCCTTAGAAATAGTTCCTGATTCATAAAAATAATGTAGTAAATTTATGAAATCAGGCCCTAGTAAACTCCAAAACCTTTTAATGAACCGAAAGTTAAAACCGTCAGGACCCGGGGCGCGATCGTCACCACAATCCCAAACCGCTTTTTTTATTTCATCAGCCGAAACCACAATCCCAAACCGCTTTTTTATTTCATCTTAGAAAAATTAGTTATAAATATAGAAAATATCATAATTTGACAAGTAATTACTATTACTGTGTCTTACTTCTGTTTTTCTAAGAATAAGCTTCTATAATTAATGTGTCTTAAGCTTCCATCTATGTCTTCTTAGTAAGAACCTTAATGACGACATAAATCAATCCAACATAATGACTTAGTTAGAAAGATGCTAATTGTTTTAGACTTTTATCTTGTTGTGTAGAATGTAATGGTTTTTGCCTTGTAGAAAGCAACTGCTACAAGATAATCAAAGAAGTCAAAGCCATCGGGTTCTGTCATTCCAGAAACAAAAAGGGCATGCGGTTCTTATGGGTTAAAAATAGAGCAAAGACTCAGGACTTAGATTGACACAATTGGTGTAATTTTAATTTCTAATAATTTTTTGTGTTATAAGCTCTACTCGTCGGTTTAGATACATTTTTTTTGTCATCATGAACTATAAAAGCGTTTACTAATTTATTTCTTTTTATTGTCGTTACTGTAACTAACATAATTGATATCGGCCGAATTCGCGTCATTGCTCCGCCACAACATGACGGGTTTTGTCACCAGTTGATTAAATCATTGATAAAAATGATTAAAATCATAACATGGTTGATGATTTGATGGTCAAACCCTCAAACACATTAAAAATTGATAATAAATTGGTATAAAACATTTAGAGTGAGTTAAAAAATTGATTAATCCCTCATTAAGAGAGCACAATAATTGATGGCTTAAACATATAAAATTTATACACACGTAATTAGAGTAAAACCACTTTTTATTTCAATCTTTTACATTTAGCTTTTAATGTAACTAATTATATACTCTTATCGTTTAAATGAACAAATTAGCCTCTCAAATCTATCCATTAATCATTATGTATTTCTCTAGTACTCAACAATTGGAAATACTATAAACATCGCAACTAAGGTTTCGAGAGATTCGGTGAATTTCCAACCTATTAATTTATCGATTAATAAGAGTATCCGAAGTAGTCGTTTCCTATAATTTGACTCTTCAAATAGTGAATATTCTATTAACGGTAATATTCAATGTAGCCATATTCTTGTTATACGACCCTTTAAATTGTAACCGGTAGAGTATAAAACATATGATAACTTTTATTAACTCTTAAGGCATCAATGGAGATATTTTACATTTTACATGTACCAACATGTATTATCAGTGTAACCACACAACTTAATTACCTTTGCCCATAATCAGAGTTTTGAGTTGAACATCTTTTTGTTACTTAACAACGGAGTTTACACATGTCATAAGAATGATAGGTAAGCCCAAAAATCATTGCTTGTGGAGATTCGAATATAACCAAATTATTGTCCACATTAAAATGGCAAAAAAAGAGCTCCAACTTTGTAGCTACCTTTCCTATTGAAGTTTTTCAATAAATTTCGATTTAATATCATATAGCTAAGAGAAACCATTACTTCATATAAAAAAATAATTTTAAAAGAAAACATCAAATATTAACACATATAAAGTACCTATGCTAGTTGTGACTTGTGTAGGGCTGTGCAACGGTTCATAACCGCGAGAACCGAACCGGAACCGAAAATGAGTGAAAAATAGAACCGGAATCGGAACCTATTATAGTAAACCGGTTCGGTTCCAGAACCGCTAAAGCCGGTTCTCGCTAATCGGTTATGGCTAGAACCGGTTCGATCATTTATTTATCAAATGAGTTATGCAAACTTTGCAAGTTGCAAAACAAGTTTATACAATTGTGTATATTCTTTCACGGTAAAACTAATTTAGATTACAACATTAACACCGGTTATACTTTTTATTAAAACCTAAGTGTTGAAGTTAAATAAATCATTAGCAACGATAGATTAATGGAAGATCATGTCATTTTATATTAAATTACCTTGATAGCTTAAATCAAAATTGATCATGATTGCGAGTTCTTGAACGTAAAGAAAGAAGATTTGAATTAAAAAATGATTGAATGGATGCCGGTTAATAAGTTACTCTATAAAAAATGGGGATTGGTAAATTTATTTAAAACGTTTTGAATATTCCGGTTCTTCGGTTCCAAGTCTAGAACCGCCGGTTTTACCCGGAACCGAACCGGGAACCGTATAATGCAAATTCTTAGAACCGAGAACCGAACCGATACACACATTAGCGATTCTGAGGCACCGGTTCGGTTCCGGTTCCTCGGTTCTGACGGTTCCGAACCGTTTTTTGCTCATCCCTAGACTTGTGATCACGTATTACATAATTATTTTAGCTTTGTCATAAGTGGTATTTAAATTTTCACCATTTAAATAAACAAAAACTTAACCAATACCTTAATATCATTAGGCCAAATGTCCTTACATTACATTTATAATACTTGAAGATCGTAAGTAAGGATTACTAGAAGATAGATGCCTTTAGCCTTTAGCAGAAAAGCAAAAGCCAAAATCCACATAAAGCAACAACATGGTCCACTTATAACCTTTTATCTCAATAATCCGATTTTTAATTGAGATATATATATTCATGATATACACAACAAATTTAAATTCATATTTTATATATATACACACACTTATACACACACATGTATCCATATATAAGGGGTGTTTGGGTGAGCTTTTAATTTTGCTTATTTGTTTGTTGAAAAGCAAAAGACACTTTTAAAAAGCTTAATTTTGAAGCTTTTGGATGAGCTTTACCAAACATTTTTTGTTTTTCAACAAAAAAATAACAAATAGGCAAGTTTTAAAAGCTTACCCAAACACCCCCATAGTAGGTGGACCCACGCACGAGCGTTGAGATGTTAAAATTTGTAAGTTTTGGTTTCAACGACTTGTGCATTAGTATTCACCTCGCGGTATGAATAAAATTTGAATCGACAACTCAATTTTGAAAAAAGTCACAACGAAATGTTGATAAAAAAGCACCTTACAACCGTAAATTAGGATTATATAAAACATTATATTTTAAAAATTATAGAAAGAAATAATTGTAAGAAAATCAAAACCATGAAGCAATTTTGACGACTTGTACATATGTGTTTTGATTACTTGTACAATATTACGCACAACTTTGTTTTAAATAAAATTTACATTGATAAATAGATAAAAATTAACACGCGTTAGTGACATATTCGAAATTTTATAAAACATCATATTCTATAAGTTATAAGCCAAACAAAATAAAAATACAAAAAAATTGTGAGTGAGGCCATATGTCAAATCTCAAAAGGTCGTTGGGTAAACAAATAAAAGTAAACATAAATGTAAAAGCATAGGGTATAACCAGGTTAAATAAAGATAAGTGTAGTTAAACTCACTGATTTAAAAACCGATATTTCATATATATTGAATCGAAATGTACCGGAAGGTTCAACCAGGTTAAATAATTTACCTTGTAATTTCATATATATATATACATATACAATTTTAACTCAAAAAATATTCCAAGAGTAAATTAGTAAACATCAAACTTGAACCAAATATCACACATGAACAATGGTTCTGAACCGTTGCAAAGCCCTAACTGTAATGTCACTTTAAAATCTTCAAAGGTATACTTTAAACTTTCTTTTTTTTAAGATTGAGTTGTTTATGAATCATAAACGATTCATGAGTAGAAGTAGAAGGATGAGACTAAAAGTATGAACTTTTAGGTCATTTTACGTATGTTTATGTTCATGAAAAACCTAACTGGAACGTTAATCACGTCACTTACTTTTGAAAGAGTTTAAAGTTAGAGTTACTTGTAAGTTGCTAAAGGCGTTGATCTGGACTGTCATTATATTGAAAAAAAAATGAAAAGGTTTTATCCTTTCTAAAGATGAAAAATATTTGTTAATGTAATTAGTTATTTAAAATAATAACTATCCAAAAAGAGGTTGTGGCGCAGCTTGTTGCCCGCTTACCTGCTACTTCATTGTAAATCGTTTGGGTGTTTCTATTAAACTAAATAATAATAATAATAATAATATGATTGAAGGGATAAATAACGATTGATTTTCCATTTATCAAAAAGTAATATATGTTGGTACGGAAATATCTATCTCAAAGTCAAAGATGTTTTATTAGCAACACACCCAATGCATGAAAGGATCAGATAATCATGAAGTTAATAGTATTGTTTAAAATCCTATCTGTTTAATTACTTTTTAAAGCGATTTAGTGTTACTTTTTATATAGAGAAAAAATACATATTTAAAATGGTGTAAGAATATTGGGTGGAGAAATTGGGACGACCACTCACTAATCACTATATGTTGTGCTATTATGCAATTAAAATCAGCAATTAATATAAATATTTTATTGAAAAGATATATAAATCGTGTATCACGTAATTCTCTCAGGTTAAAAATAATTTTAATAATATGCACATATGATGCTTGTTTTCAAACATTTTCCAGGAGTAATTAAATTACAAAGCTTTTCATGTGGTAAGTTAATGATTATAGTTTTTTCTAATAACTATATTTCATTTACTATGTTGACAATTTATGATTTTAAGTCCTATTACGGTTTGGTCCTTACTCCTTAATATAGATGTTGCACGTAAGCGAATTTAGCCAATAAATGTTTGTATGTATCAAGGATGGCAATCGAATCTAAACCGACATATATAGCCAACAACAGAAACATTTGGGATGATTATTCATGTATAGGATTAGTTCTGAAAATTCCCAGAAGTATGTGAGGGGATGATATTAGGTGATATCTAGCCTAATACCCGAAGCATTCGTAACGATTTACCTGAAACACTTGCTACTTTACTGAACCAAAACTGTTAACATTCTCTTTTTCTGTTTCTATTTCTTTGGGTAATACAAAAATCTATCAATTTACTAACTTTTACCTTTTATAATTCTAACTTCATTGGATTATAAAATTATATAAAAGTTAAGATAGTAAAATATGTATTTGAAAATTTCATTGGGTAGCTTTTAACAAAATAGAAAGGATATCCGATACATGTATTAGCCTAGCTAGTACGAGACAAGATTTTACAATCGGTTATAGAAAAAAGAGTACTAACCGAAGTACTAACATTGTACAACCTGACTTATTGTCAACACCAACATGTTGGAGTCTGATGGACCGGTGTAGCTAACCGACCACAATACACATTTCAAGAGCTGAGGTTTTCCTTCATTGGTCAAAACCTTCCAAAATCTAATCGTTTCATCAGCCCAACTACTAGTAATTCATGTCTCAAACAACCATTTTTACTTTTGATGAGCCAATCCCCTATAGCTCTTCTAGTTCTACAACCGACATCACTTCACCTTCAACCATAAAGCCTCGATGACTCGAGCACTTTAGCTCCTCTACCACCAACACAATCTAACTAAATTAGAGTTTATTAGACCCTGAATGTATTCGGCAATTAGAAGGTATAATATGAGCTTTGCTATTATTTTTGTTTTATTGGATTGTGAATAAACTTTCTATAAATTAGCTATATGATTTTTAATAAATTAATATGTTAAATTCTAAAGTTTTTAAATTATGCTTTGATTTTGAATGTTTGTTTGGTTGAATAAGATTTTACAAAATAAGAAATTTAAGAGAACGTTGTTGATTATTGTCGATGAAGATAAAGAAATATGGTAGAATCAATAATGATTATAGTACCTATGTTAGTTAAGATTTTATGATAATGAAACGAATATCATAATGTGTAAAGAAAGCTCAAAAGTAAACAGAAACCTTACGACAAATGAAACGCGGTGTTGATGTGGACGAACATAAACATTTGTTTTCTAACATGAATGCGTAATTCTTAGACAAAATATTATACTTCTTATTTTACCTTTCTACAAGTAAAATACTTAAAATAATTTTATACAATAGTAATCAAGTTTATCAAATGTCTTATTAAAGTCACTTGAGGTTGTTTTCCCTTTAAAGTAACTCAAAGTTCATTAAGTTATTCCGATATTGGAAATTTTGTTATCTAGGGAATAACCTGTATCAGCTCGCTTGGGTGAAAGGAAAGAATAGTATTAGGGTTGACAAATGGTTCTTGTTACAATTCTTTTGGGAAAGCGCTATGTAGAAGAGGAAGGAATAAGATTAGGGTTGACAACCCGATAGTATAACCAAAACCTAAAACATCTAGGTACGAGTATACAGTCTGGTAATCGGATATGAGACCGTGTATGAGATTATTTGTTTGCCAATAACTTATTTTAATTTACTCGATTATATATCCGACATGATTTTCTTTCTTTCTTTCTTTATTTATTTATTTTAAGTATACATGGCATATAATATACCCCAATCATATTCCTAGTTCATACCAACCCGGTTAATTTTAAATATATATGGTATATAATGCACTCGATTTATTCCAAGCATGTACAGTATATAATATACCCAAAACCGACGAGTATGCCTGATACTAGACGGGTAATTACACAATTATACCCAACGTGTTTTGGCTTGAGCATAGAACAAGCATTTTTAATTCGGTATGGAGTTGGGATTGCCTAAACCTGACTCATTGTCATTCCTAAATTTAGAACACACGCGACTACGCGATACTAAGGACGTTTCAAACATTCGAGTTGTTCACGTCAATTGCTATAGTACCATAGTGTGCTTTTGGGGTTTTGTTGTTGTTTACGTGGCAATAGGAGAACGAAACGGTTCCATAAACATAGAGATAAACATCTGAAACCGGAATCCATCTACCATCGTCGAATTTCTGATGTCAGATGCTACGAATTTATGTGTAAATTATGATAAACAAAGAAGTATCATTAACTTTTGATTTCTTAAAAAGTCTCACAATCAAAATTAAAAACCAACATGAAATTATTACAATATACGAAAAAAATGGAATGATATACCTTGGCTAGTCACTAGTGGGGAGAGCAAGTGGATTAGTTCTTAATTACTTTGGGTTAATTATTGTGATTATAATTTATTAGCAATAACATGAGCATGGGTGGGTATAACTTAACACACAATGCCGACTAGATACATAATAACCATCACAAGGGTAGATTGGTAATTTCCTACCACATGAATTTAGTATCAAACAATGATTTGTAAACGTTATTAGGGTTAAACACGTAGCATTTTTCATTTATTAACTATATTGTGTGGATGGATCGAGACAAATTCGTTGATTTACATATCCAAATCCGACTCAATATTTAGTCTTGAGTGTGAGTGAGATCCGTCTATTGAGCTTCATTCGAATTACAAGCTATCTTATATAAGATCCAAAACCCCATTTTAAGATGCTCCCTTCAATTTCTTTCCTCTTTTAATATATGTACCGCATATCTATAGTGTACTAACTTCATCATCAGATGATGGTCTTCGAGACTACATCTCTATACCCCTTGTAAATCCAGGTTGCACCTACATCTTACACATGGAAATGCTAAATTCGATTCACGTAACTCCAAAGCCTGGCACTGAAACAATCTTTGTAGCAAATATATTACAGTAATCATATCTTAAATTATTATTGTATTTATCTTAGATACCTCACTCTAATTAATACATCGATTAACAATATTTGGTTTGATACACCGCTTAAAAATAAACTTTATTTATTTTATTAAAAACTGTTGCATTTTGAAGCCATGCTATAATCTATATCATAATTATCAATATAGATTTTGTTTAGATTAAAAATTTATTTTTAAATTATTTATTAGATTGTGTCTTTTAAGAGTTGTTGATAAGTTATAACAACATATGTGGGACTTAAAAACCTAGTTGAAACAAGAAACAATATCTTATTTTTGCCAATTAGACCTCTAATTGTGTCCAAAGGTAGAATCAAAGGTTATTGAAATAAGGCAAACTATTTGATAGTGTTTTAAGGTTGTTTTAGGCAAACCATTTGATAGTGTTTTAAGGTTGTTTTAGGCAAACCATTTGATAGTGTTTTAAGGTTGTTTTAAACAAACCATTTGATAGTGTTTTAAGGTTCTTGATTTAAAGCAAACAATTTGATAGTGTTTTAAAGTTGTTTTAAGGTTTTGTTAGGTTGATAAAGTTACTCAAAAAGTTAATAATGTGATCTCTGAATTCGATCTATATAGATTGAGTGGAGACCTAGTTTTCATGTGCAACACCAGTATGTAGACTAAAAAAATCATAATACGTTGACACTTGGCAAATCTTAAATAATAACTCTTTAAATAAAAGGAAAAAAAAGAAAAAGAAAAAGAAAAAGAAAGAAAGAAGAGTGAACTACGATTTTTTGTCATTGTGGTTTGTTTAAATATGCGGTTTTTGTACAATAAATTCAAATTTGCGATTTTCATCATTGTGGTTTCATTTCACTTGCAATCAAACCCAATTCATTAATTCCATTAAGCATAGTCGTTAAACCCATCAGTGTGCCCTTCACATGAGGGGTAGTTTTGTCCTTTTTGTTTCTTCCAAAATACACCCCAACCTCTCACGTGAGGGGGCTTATGAATTAGGACTATGGTTTATCTGGAGAGAAAAAGGACAAAATTGACCCTCACGTGAGGGACACATTGATAGGTTTAACGACCAGACTTAATGTAATTAGTGAATTCGGGTTTAATTGCAAGACAAATGAAACCACAGAGACAAAAATTGCAATTTGAAACTATTGGACTAAAACCACATATTTGAACAAACCACAATGACGAAAACTGCAGTTTACTCAAGAAACAAAAATTAAATATATTCGGTAGACAAAGACAGGACTTAACGCCCCGGGTCAGTTTACGTTCGGTGCGACGCTCCGATTTAGTTCGCGTCTATTCGACGCTTTTGCTTTGGTTCAACACTCCGGGTTAGTTCGCATTCGGTTCAGGGCTCCACGACAAAGTGCCTTTGGTTCGATGATCCAGGTCAGTTCGGTTCGACGCTCCGGGTTAGTTCAAGTCCGGTTCGACACTTTCATTTCGTTCAACTCTCTGGGTCAGTTCGCATTCAGTTCAACTCTCTGCGTCAGAGTGCGTCCTGATCGAAGATTCGGGTCATTTTGCTTTGACACTCCGGGTCAGTTCGCGTTCAGTTTAACGTTCCAGATGAGTTCGCGTTCAACATTCCGGGTCAGTTCACGTTCGGTTCAACGCTACGGGTCAATTCACTTTGGTTCGAAAATATGTGTCAGTTCACGTTCGGTTCGACGCTCCTGTTCAGTTCGCGTTCGGTTCGAATGTTGATCCACATGCGACCCATACCGTTGACGCGAGCACGACTGGACCGTTGATCCTGGACGTCTTCCTGAACGCGACACAGAATGTAGACCCGGACCGTAGACCCGGTAGGCCGACTCGAACGTTGACCCGAACGCGACTCGGGTTCTTGACCTGAACGTGGGGGGGTTGGCCGGAGATGCGGTGGTATTCGTGGTGATAGATTAAAATTCATTTGTCAAACGAACACATCAAGAATATAATTGGATTCCAATTTCAATTCCTATTGAAATGTTCATATTTCAAATCCAATTCTTTACAATTCCAAATCCTATGCAATTCTAATTCTATTCAATTATGTGAAACAAACATGACAAAAGTCAAAATAGACCAATAGTTTAACACCTTCGTAGCAGAAAATAGGTTCCAATCTTCTTTTTATTTAGGCATCTCCTATGTACATTCTACCCCAAAAACTCGATTACCACCATCCAACTTGATACACGACCCAAATATGAAGACAAATAAAACAACAATTATACTTGTCAATTGAGTTATCATGACCCAACAAGACATGATATTTTACCACACAAACGCATTAAAAACTCATTAGCGTGCTGGTTTGGGCGTGAAAAAAAGAGGTTGAGCATAAAGCACTCCCGGCTCAGCATAGGGTACTCCGTTGGGCATTCGGTACTTCCAAACCAACATACCTTAATTTTGGATGAATTCTAATACATATACAACAATTACTCATGTTACATACTCAATAAATACATAATGCGACAAAAAACCTCAAATTCAACAAATGGGTCACACAACAACTTTGAATCGTTCGTTAAACATTATAACAAGAATATACCACTAGAAAAAGTTTAGTTTCTAATCAACTCCATGATCCTTTTCCTTCCTCTTTACTTATCCGCATATCCAATTAGGACTTCACATTTAATACGCATATGTAGGGCTGTAAAGAAAGCAAATGTTTAGTGAACTGGTCGCGAGTTGTATGGCGGAGAGTTCATTTACGCTCGTTTAATAAACGAACACGAATAAAACATACGTCACATTCGTTCAATTGTGTTCATGAGCGTTAGGTAATTTGTTCGTATATGTTTAGTTATTTATTTGAACAAACAAACGTATATGTTCATTTAAACAAGACATCCTAGTCCTCACATCATTTATTTGCCGATCCCCCCTCTCCTTCCACACCTAGATATTATATGATTATTACCCTTATATGTTTGTTTGTGTTCGTTTATAAAAGTAACGAACAAACACGAACAAAATCATTTTTTTAATGAATGAATACGGACACAAAGTTTCGTTTTGTTATGTGTTTGTGAGTCGTTTGCTTGTTCGATACAAGCTTAATGGAACATATATGAACAATCGTTTGGTTATGTGTTCGTGAATCATTCGTTTTGTTTAGTGACGTGTTACATTCGTGTAACCCTTTGGACCAAACCTATAAGTTCTCATACTTAAGGACCCGATCTATAATACTTTTATATCATAAGGACATTCCGTGTAATCTATTCTAAATTATAAAAAAGTAGCGAAGCTACTAATCTTCATTAATACCACATAAAGTTCAAGGGCCAGCTGAAATGCCTGGTCTCTCGAGAGACTCATTATCTGTTAAAAAATTCTATATATTTTATATAATTTTGTTTTAAAAAGCCTACAATTTGGTTGATATCAAGTTACAACACCCAAAATAACACAAAAAAATAAATTCGTCAACACCAAATACAAAAAACTAACACAAATTTTGAAAAGGAAAAAAAACGTGGGAAAAAAAATAAATCATTATCAACATTATTATCTATAGTATAATTAACATTATTAATCTTGCATAATTAACCCATGATTAATCTATAGTATAATTAGCAATCAGGTTGTCATGACACCAGCCTACGATTATTTATCTGTAGTATAATTAGCATTATCAATCTTGCATAATTAACACAGTTTATTCAATTTACTAATAAGAAAGTGCCATATAATTGATTTTAACAAGTTATTATACGTTATATGATTCCGTAACAAAGAGAGTATTTATTTGTTATACATGTGTTAGTTATTTATAATAGGTTTATAGCCTTTGTGAAAAACCATACTTCTTATTTGCACTATATAGCTTTTGAAATCGATTCTATAATACATGTATAATAGAAAAAATTTCGAAGTTCAAACTTTGGACCTCATATGACCAAAAACATCAACCATTATATTTTACAATTCAATCCAGACTAGAGTCGCAACAAACGGGTCTGCATACCTGTCCCTTTGGTGGGTTTGAGAAAGGCCCAAATCTGAGGTTTTTATTCCAAACTTTGGACTCAAATGACCAAAAACATCAACCATTATAACATGCGGTGAATAATGACATAATGTTGCCCATTGCCCCCCCCCCCCCCCCACACCCACACCCACACCCACATCAAAACACCCCAAGACGCTCTGAAAGGTGGGGGGTGTGCCGGCGCATTGGAGGCGTTTTGGGTGGGGAAAGCGCCCCAGTACGAATGGTCTAATTCATTTTGTTTCTTATTTCTAGATACGAGATTACATTTATACACCTATAAAAGTAATTTTTTTCACAATTTCCTTATAAATACATGTCTCTAAATAACGAAACAACAATTTTATAGTTTTAACACACATTTGACCACTTAATAGCATATTAGGGTAAAACTATCTATTCGTGTGAAACTGTTACGCATAAGTAAAATTACTAGTAATTTGGTTTACTTCATTTCTATAATGTAAGTTTTTTGGGTCGAGATCGATTTTATAACCTTCTGCTACAAATTATTGATGTACTAATCATCTCTTATCCTTTGTACTGTGATTCCTAACAAAGTCATGATGGATTTAATTAGGTAAAGCTCGATTTTACTCACCTTTCTTGGTTACCTTCTATGAAAATGATTACTTATCATACCACACTTTTGATGGATGCTCTTAACTTTCTAAGATAACGTACACATGAATTCACATGCATCATTGGCATCAAAAGTTACATCTTACATCATATTTCAACTTATACTTTATAAAAGCTTAAAACAATATGGCCTTTCTAATAACTTTTATACTTTTGTAAGCTTTTAGTGCACTTTTAGCAACTCTTACACGCGTAATGTATCCTAATTGAATTCATAGCAGGATTCGAACCTCAACTAAATGTAAGCTTGTATAACACGGGCGAATATCATTATATATCACTAAGCTAAATATAAACGTTACCTTTAATAGCGTCAGGGACGTAGGATGAGATGTGAATGCTCGGTTGAATATTCAAAAACTCCAAAGTTATAATACTCATACCCAAATAATAAACACAATAACCAATCCTCAGTAAATACAATCATAACAAAGAAAACAATATACCACTGGTAACGTCGAACAAACAAAATGTGATGCGAATGCAAATCCGAATCCAAATCCTACGCTGGGGGAGGTGGCGCTAACGCCGCAGGCGTAGGATTATTGTTACCACTCCCACCACCGCCACCGCCACCACCGCTTCCATTATCCCAAGGCCGAAGCGAAAGAACTATAATAAGAATCACAACCAACAACAAACTAATCCCAAAACACGCCCACTTCCTCGTATTCTTCTGATGCTTCCTAGCCACCTGCAGCTGCGTAGTCCCACGGTTCACAAACGAGCTCGCCCGGTTCACCTGGTTCTCAATATCATCCAGCTGCTCACCCTGACTCTCAACCAACACAGCCATATCCATAAACACCTGATGCAGCTCCTTTAAATTCCGTTCAATCTCCTTAACCGCATCGTGCCGTTCCTGAATCTCGAGTATCGTATCCATCACTTGTCCTCTTCCTTGCTCCTGAATCGCCTTTTGCAAAAACGTCTCGCTTTGACCGGTCGAAATCAACTTATCCACCGTTGACTCGTCCGGATTCTCACCGGTCACGGTGAAGTACCGCCGTTGAACCGTCTCACGGTACTCCGACGCCATTCTGTTACGTAAATCGTTAAACGAGTTCATCGAATCGGATAGCTTCTTACGTAAGCCGTTAACGACAGACGTACGTGTCCGATCTGACGAACTGCCAGGTCCGCAGCCAGGTAAGCTCCGGTTCGCTGCGTTTGACCGGTCTAGGGCTTCTAGTTTGACTTTAACGAACTTAGCTTTTTTTAACGAGAGTGCGACGTCGTTATCCATTTTAGATCTTAAGTCCTTGACGGACTTGGCGTTGTGGAGAGTTTTGCTGTGGTCGTGTGATGATTGGAGTTGGTTGTGTAATGTTTCGAGTGCTCTTAGCTCGTCCTTGATAGCTTCCACGTCTTCGAAGAATTTGTCGAGGTTGACGCCGCCGGTGGACGGTGGATTGCCGGTCATCTCGATGCTATTGTTGTGGTGGTGACGTGGCGGTGGTGAGTTCTCCTCGCTGCGGAAGCGAGAGAATGAGCCGGAGAATAGATCGTTCATGTTGTGAAATATTATTATTATTATTTTTTTTGTTCGGATTTGAGTAGGAAAATAGTTACGGATTATTATGGAGATGAGGTAGGTGTATAGATAGAGGAATTGGAGGAAATGATCAAGTTGAAGAAAAAGTCAACGAGGTTGATGGTGGACCAAACACAGAAGCTTTCTTGACCGCGTAAAAGGAGAGAGAGAGATGAGCTGAAACGGCAAAGAGACTGCCATTCTAGACCTACGCGTCTATTCGGTTGTAAGAATCTACTATTATTTTTATATTTTAACTTTTGATCATCAAAAGATATTTTTAAAACGGAATGTCAGTTTTTTATACTATTTTTTAACACTTTGGACTATAGGTTTAAAATTTAAAATCGGATTGGGTTAAAACCGGTTTGATTTTGTTAACAAAAGTCAAACCCGGTTTATGATCGGTTCCGGTTTGGGTTGAAGCCAGTTTCTTACCATGTTACGATCGGTTTTTGTTCGAGTTTTATCTGGTTTCGGTTCAGTTAACCGGCCTGGAACCGGCTTTGATGGAGAAAATTACAAAGCGAATCGGTTCCAAAACCAGTTTCTATATAATCAATTTCAAATCGGATCGGTTTTTTCGGTCGGTTCGGTTAACCGGTTATTTGCCCACCTCTACTTTGGACCTTACTTACCCAAGAACATCGTTAAAGAGGAAGCCTATCACTGTGAAAAAACATTCTTGAGTCAGGATTCGAGCTTAAGACGTTAATATCTCAAGGTTTAACCATCATCCTTATATCATTGAACCAAAAGGACAACTGCATTAACTTTTTGTGTATATTACGTAAATTTTAAATTAATTTTATATAATTGATTTAGATTGAGTTAATAAATGATAATAATTGTATGTAGATAAGAGAAATAAATTTCTTTTTTTATGAACCACAGTTAGAGGTGCACAAATCGGTTTTTTTAAAAAAACCGGTTCGGTTAATAACCGGACCGGTTTTTCTTGGCCTGGAAAAAAACCGGTTTTTAAATAACCGGACCGGTTTATTAACCGGTTTTTTTGGTGCAAAACTCGGACCGGTCTAACCGGTTAGGACCGGTTTAGAAACCGGTTAGAACCGGTTAATAACCGGTTTTTTTAATTAACCGGTTTTTTTTTTAAAATAACCGGTTAATAACCGGTTTTTTTCATAATAACCGGTTTTAAAATTAACCGGTTTTTTCCATAACCGGTTTTTTCTCTAGAACTTGTAACCGATATACGAACCGGCGGTTACTAAACCGGTCAAACCGGTTTTTAAATAACCGGTTTTTGTAAAAACCGGTTTTCGGTTTAAACCGTTGAACCGGTTCACCAACCGGTTTTTTTGCCCATCTCTAACCACAGTCTTATCTACCCATAATAATACGATGTTAATGTGATATACAGGATTCGAACCCTATATAAGGGAATGCTCTTTGGCAGTTTAAGAGAATTGAATATTCTCTAATCTTTTAAGGGTTAGAAATATCTCCACTGAAGTGGGCAAGAGACCGTTAAATGTTCTCTACTATAAGTTATTGTTATCGGCATGACGGGTCTTTTTATCAAGCTTTTAACAACTGATAACATGTAATAGCCGAAGGCTAAAGCTATTAGGTGTAAGACGATGATGTTCTAGATGCGAGATATGGTCTCTGTTACGATCTTCCACATTTAGTTCTTAGCAAGTTACCATTTAGGTCCGCCATATATGAAGTTATGAACCTCTAGATGCAAGACATGGTCTCTTTTAAGATCTTCCGCATTTAGTTCTTAGCAAATTACCATTTAGGTCTGCCATATATGAACCTCATGCTATCGACGCTTCCATTGGTTGTCATGCTGGGTCATTAAACGTTGTCGCCTCAGCCAGCCCCACCTTGGGCATCCATGGTCGTTTTAATGTCTTCTTTGGCTGTTATTGGATGCATTGCTGTTGTGTATTGGTCACTGACTGGGCCACTGGACCCTGGGTTATCTCACTCTCACTCTTAAATAGAAAATGAACTATAGCTGCCCATAAGAACAATTGGCTGCTATATATCTTAATAAGTATTTTTTTAAAACTGTTTAAAGCAAAATAAATGAAATTTAAGGGAAAACTTACTTGCACAAATTCCCATTTAAAAAGAACTCTATCTGTAATTCCAATCCAGACCTATAACTTACCAAAATATTCCAAACTTCATAATATAATATATACACAAAACGATAACAATGAGGTACAATAACAATCAAAACACATCCACAACATCAATGATAATCACTATGCTTAAACTTCCAAAACGGCGAATTTCTCACCGGCAAGGAAGAATCACAACACACCTCCAACCGCTCCATAAACCGCTTCTCACTAGACCGCAACATTGCAGGCAATGGCAAACATACCCCTTTTTCAACACACCGAAGGTGCCTCCGTTTAATCCGATCCTCAAGACTAAACGAAAAATATTGTGGAAACTCGACCAACTCCTTCAAATCCCGCCCCATTTCCACCACGAAGTAGTTAAACTTCGGTTCTAGATTGTTTTTTATACTGTAACAGAACAAAGACGGGAACCGTCTGAAAATCAGGATTGTGTCGTCATACGATATTCCTATGTTGTCGTTAAAGTATTCGATTCGTGGGATGAGTTTGTCTTCAACCGAGCAAGATAAGAGGTGTGCGTGTTTGTTAATTTCTGAAATACCAATAGTGCCCTGGAGAAAGTATAGGGTGGGACGAAGGCGGGTTTTGACGTCAGAGGTGAGGAGGCGTGGGCGGCGGTGGATGACGTGGCGGAGTTGGTGCGTGCTAACATGACACTCACGATGGAGGAATGTGACAGTGGCAATGATGGATGAGAGTGGGAGGGTAAGGATTTCCGGGGTTAGGTTGATAAGGCGGTTGAGGGCGGGCGGGGAAAGGTTGATGGTGGTGGAGAGGAAGGCGATGGTGGATTTAATGTGGGGTAGAGGGGTGGTGATGAGGGGTGGATGGGTGGTGAGGAGGGGGACGAGGTCGATACCGAAGGAGTCGAGGTAGAGGAGCTTTTCTTGCAGGTCGATGGTAGCAGTTGTGGCGGATATGGGCGGTGGTGGTGAGGGTTTTTGGGAGATTAAGGTGGTTTTGGTGGGTGGAGGGTTGTATGCAAATCCTTTGGTCTTGAACTCTTCCACCTGTAATAAAAACGGGTCAATATTTCATCATTTGTGTGATATATATATATATATAGAGGGGAAAGTTAACGTACACATTAAATTAACGTGCTAACTGTGCGAATCAAGTAGTGTAATTATATATACAAATAGTGTAATTATTATGTAATTACATCGTAGTGTAATTACACTATGTTGTATATATAATTACACTATTTGATTGTCACAGTTAGCACGTTAATTTCATTTGTATTTGATCTGAACCCTATATTATATGTATACCTAAATAAATGAACTATCATGTTTTACATTATGATTTTGAGCTGGTGATAATATGCAGAATGCTCTGCTCAAAATTGGACAAAATGTCCAGAAACTGGGGACGAATTAACGCATAATAACTATTCTAACATCTAATCAATTAATCTAACTTAATAGGTGAGAACTGTCAAAGCAAAATTAGGGTTTCATATGCATACGGATTATGTAAAATTAGAGCTAAAAAGCTAATAGAATCATAATTTAGTAACTTCCAGCACGCAATTTCTAATTCAGAACATAATCAATTCGTTTTTATAATTAGGGCAAAATTGAGGTAAATTAATAAAATAATTGGTGAAAACTAACCTTATTGAGGTGAACTGCGGGTCTATTGGGCGGTAGAGTTGGGGTTGAGGCGGCGGACGGTCGTTTGGCCCTGGTGGCTTGTTTTGGGAGGGCGGCGGAGGAGGAAGAAGAAGAACAGTAGCGTATGATAGTAATGGGGATGATGTTGTATGGTTTGGAAGAAGTTGAATCGAATAAGTGGCTAATAAGAGATAAAGATGACGGTACCTCCATTAGCTTCTTACTCGAGCTGTTAGCCAGAAACATCATCAAGAGGTCTAGAACTGAAAAGGGTAAATTTGTAATTTTAGTATTACTTCTACTCAATTGCATAAATGATCCCTTAGAAATTTATTTTTAATATTGACTCGATAAAAGATAGTATATAATAATTTCTTCACGTACTATATTCATTATTCATGAATTACATCCATGAAATCATATCGTATGACCATGATTCGTTAATATACATCCAATTAATCATCGGTTCACCGGAAAAACATATTTCGATAGTTAATCAATTATTTTTTTTGTTGTTCTTACGAAATACGTTTTATGAGTGTATATGGATATTTGAGCGAATTTATGTAATCTGATCTGAATTTGAGTGTATTGGATTTTAACATTTAGTTTTGCGAAATGGTTTGAGCGTGGTTCGCGTATCTATTTTACGCTAAGCGATTACTGTACGATAACTTTACCCTTCATTTAATACCCTAATTTCATCTAAACAAATCCAGACTTCTCTTGTGGGGTGGTGACAATTGTAGAGTAAATGGGCCGTGGTGGCGGTGGGACACACTTGTGGTGGAATGTGGCAGTGCCGTAGTGGTAGCGGTGGGAGTGCTAACTCATTTGGACCTTTTTTAAGTTAACGACCTTTCTAGTAGTTCTACATTTTGACCAATTGGATAACTTGTTATGATCCAAATTAACTTGTTAACTAATTTGAGGTAACAACTAATATACAATTTATTTTGTCAAAGTCAACCTATTTTTTGAATAATGGGTCATGATTGTTGCTTAGGCTATGCGTAATGAGTTCAAGCTCCTTGCTTTACTTCACCCACCAAGGGAGTGGAACACCGCCCCACTAGGGCGTGATTGGCGTTTTGTGTAATTTTGTGAAAGTTACCGCAAACATTGGACTTGTTTGTATGTTGAATTAGTTTTATCACCTAATAATATCCACCTCACTATACTTAAAAAAAATAACTTTATTGAGATCATTACCACTTTAGTGAATATAACACTCTAGGCTATGTGACGGTGACATGACAACATTCTTAACACTTTAAATAACAATGCATGAAAAAAGACAGTTCATTATTTTTGTTTAAATTTGTTCACCGAAGTCAGTTTTGTAGTTAAGGTGGAGACCTTCCAATTAATGAGGATTCACTAAGATAAAAATAATACTTTCTTGTTTGATTTCATCAAGTATCTCACCAAATTGTGTATACCCGTGGCATGCGCGAATAAATTTTGTGTATCCACCATATTTTAATGTATCAAAAATATCTTGAAATATATAAATCTAACTAAATTGTTTGAAAATGACAGATACATGAAAAGTTAAGTGCAAAAGAAATTCAGTGTGTAAACATAAAAATGTTAATTTTTAAGATACAAACTACTTTTTCTTCTAATGGTTATAACTTAAGGCACCCCAAACTACCTAAACTACCCAAATCAACCAATCAATCATCGAGCGACACCTCATTGCAAATTAAAAGTATCCAAATGGACCCGAAAGTAAGGGGTGGTGCTTCCGATTTACCCAAACCCAATTTCCAACCCTTATCATTCGGCTTCTTCGTTGGGTTCACGGACTCAATTTTGCAACACAGTTCTCTACTCAATGTGTATGTGGCGGTGTTTCAGACGTTCCCGATTGCTCTACCTGAAGGTACTTCTAAAATTTATTAACGGTTATATCTTAGAAAATATATTTTTAAACTAATGAAAACTTTCAGGGAAATCAAATTTAATTCAATGATTCTGTATGGGTGGTTTAATATTAGTCGATTCTCTAGCCACCGAGTATGCAGCCAAAAACAGTTGAAAGTGAATATTTATTTTTATAATGTAGATGCCCTCAAGTTTGTGTATTTTATTATAGAAGGAGCCATTTGAAAATATATATTATTATGAGAGGAATAAGACTTTATATTCTTGTAGTTAGTTGTGGGTTAATAAGAGAATTTTTGTTTTTTTTTTCAATTCAAGTATATCTTGTTCCATTATTTGGATGGATTTAAATACCATGATAGGATATATGAAAGGTTTGTTATGAATTAAGTTAATTCAACATTTAGTACTAGGGTATGCCCTAGTTTTCCTTAAATGTATAGAGTTTGCGGAGGAAGTGTCAAATATTTCACAATTTTTTTAATACATAACACTTTGTATAAAATAGCAAAGAAATAGAAAGACAAGCCAACATAACTTATCAAAGTCTAGAACAAACTAAGACTATGATTAGCGATTACAGACTTTGTCGTAAATATTTAAGCACATTGGATCAATACCTTACTAGTAAACCTCAAAGACCTCTACTCATCTCTTTCGTATAGACACTTATTTAAGAACACTTGTTATAGCCATGCGATATTATTTCAAAGGCATGTGTGTAGAACTTTATCAGTAAACATGTGTCGGAGCCTTTTTAAATGGGTCCTTGTCATTTGGTTATCAAATTCTCTTTGAATTGTCGTGGTAGTTAACAATGAATAGTCCTAAAGCTTGAAAGTGAATATAATTTGTGGGATTTCATTTAATTCATCTTCATAAGAATCTACATTTTAAACTGTTTTGATGTTTTTAAAACATTTTTCAAATTTCACAAACACAACAATTTTATGTTCCTCGCGTTAGCTTAGTCAACTTATTATTTCCCAATGATGATTGTCCTTCATTGAACTACATAAAACTTGTTTCAAGTAAACTTGGTAAGTTGCTTGAGTAAACCTACAAAAGTGAGCTTTTACAAACTTAACAATTTATATGCTCACACAATTAAATCAACTAAGAATGATGTTTTCAGGAAAGTTGACTAGCTATTTCCCTTATTTGACAATGAGATGGCGTTATAACCTTTTTCGGTTTGGAACAAAACATCGATGCTAGCTTATTTACAAAGTAATCTAAATGTAAATTCTACATCATGAAATCAATTAAAGTTGTTTTCTTGGATAGAACACATCTATTTGCTCCGAGATTGTGGTTTATTCCCCCTGTTTGATAATAGCATAACATGCTTCTCCAACATATACCTTACAAAATATATATATTTATACAAGAGAAAAAAAATATATCAACTTAATACCATAGCAAGTTAGCGAACCTAAAATAATCTACGAGTATTGTTGATGCAAGCAAAGCACAGGCCTAATTACAACGAAACTCTTGCCTGAAAGAAAGTAAGCAAAAGTATTTGACCAGGTACTACACCAATGTTTAAGAAACTAACTTGTGCAACATCATTTACCGACAACGAATGCAGCTTAGGAGGAACATACATTTATCTATGGTCATTTTGCTAGCAACAAGCAGATTTTAATTTAAAAAAAAAAATGAAAAAAGAAATACAAATAAACTATGAATCATCATCCCATTGTTCTTATTAACTTGTGAACAAAAATTAATCTCCATTTTCCATCAATCTCCCCTATTGTTCTATAATCACATTTGTAACAACAAAATTTACAACTTAACCCCTACACGAAATCCCGCTTAATTTCACAAAACAAAAAACCTCATTCCTCACGCAATATGGTCAAATAAAACGGACGCCCGTAACACACCCCTTCTTTCTCCCAAGAGTCATCCGAGTCCAAAAAATTCCAATTTAACGTATAGTTAGAAAGATCATACGTACCGGGAGCAAAAGTCGTTACCAAAAGAGAGATTTCAGTGCTGGCATTCGGTTCAAGTTTGACCCGGGTTGTACTTGAGCCGGACCAAATGAAAGGCGGGACCGACTCCAGTGTAACGGGTTTTCTGGTACCGGTTGTTTCGTCCGTAACAGGTGGAGTTGACATATCGTGCCAACCGAGTTTGTTCCCTGATGGGGAACCGCCAGGTGGCGAGTCAAATGTGTTGATACGAACCGAAGCAACAAAACATGAAGAGTTATGAATTGTCATTTTGAGCTTCGTTTCACAGAAGGAGTTGGAGAAGTTATCGTGGTTGACCCGTGGCCCGTCCAGTAACCACCATATTGGTCTTTTTGTTGAAACACTGCAAAACGGGATAGTTAGGTATAACAATTTCGTATCATTTATGTTTTATCTTTGGTTTACATAGTAAAAACACGTGGGTCAACAGATTAAATGTCACACAAAGCCCATTTTTAATGCATACGGCGTTTCCTAAACTGTTTAAAGGTTAAATTAGGGTGACCATCAGTCGGTATTGGATTAAATCTGAACCAAACGGAAAACCGAAAAATTCGGTTTTGGGTTTTTGAAAACCACTTTTTTAGTTTTACCATCTGGACATGCATTTTTTAGGCCAAAAAAATTGTCAAAAATAATGAATTTGGGCCGAAATCTTTTTGTTAGGTAATAATAACTAATTGATTATTATACATTTGGGCTAAATTGAAAACACTAATAATAATATTCTTATAAATAACTTAAAATTCAAAATAAAAAAGGAAAATCCATAAATTCAGTTCGGTTCGATTTTAATTAACCAAAACAGGATTTCGGTTATTACAAAAAAAAAAAAACCAAACCTGGTTTTTGTTTGGGTTCCGTTATTTAGGTTCAGTTTTTTGGTTATGGAATGGTTGTTTCCGAATTATCTTAACGAAAGCTTTCTTTTTGGCCCTCGTGTGAGGGTAGGCCTTGGGCTTTTTGAGCCTTGGGCTTTAGAAAAAATAAGCAATGTGGTAGATATAAGTAGACTTGCCTGCAATGGCATGCATGGTGAGAAAAGATTTGTGGAGGGGTAGGAACGTCAGAAGGGACCTTTTCACTTTCCTCCATTCGGGATATCAACATGAAGTCAACCGTGCTTTGACTTTCCTGGCCAAAGGTGAAAAGGGTATTTCCATCAGATGATAATAAGAACCAAGCAAAAACTTAATTCCCTTTTGTAACATATTAATATTGTAAAATATTATAATTCAACCTGATGTGATGACTTCTGATGCAACCGTTCATAATGATGAAAATTAGCAAGTGGTGCGCGTTGTGTATCAAAAAGTGCTTCACTGCGGCCACTACCCAACCAAACATCGGTTTCGGTTTCTGTTGTCTTCACATTCTGCATTGAGTAATAATATTTATTAGTCATAGAAAATAATTAGGAAATAGATATTTAGCTTCTTGTGGGACCCACCTTGAGTTTAAGAAAGCAGGAAAGAGCTTGACCAGGTACTAAGTTTCCCGTAGGGAAAATGTGATCAATCGACTCAATTAAAGATATTTGCCACTCTTTCCCAACAGATGACAGTTGGTGAAGTTTAAAATTTCTCAAACTTGTTCGGTTAATAACATCCATTCGCACAACATATTCTTGTAACTTAGAAGAACACGGATTGATGTAAAATGACACATCTAATGATGGTAACACCTGTAAACCATTTTGTTTTTCAAATACATATAAATACACATATTAATTTTTCAAAAATATTTCTTAAATATATTTACCTCTAACATATGATGTGTACGTAAAGTGCGATATCGCATGGCAGTAGATTGGTCATCAATTTCATAATATATTGTGAGGTACAATGACATGGTGCCAGGTGTCGCAGCTCGAAACCAAAGTGGCAAAACAAAGGGGGCTTCCTTATGGATTATTGTGTCCTGCAAACGAAGGGAGAATAAAATAAGTGGTTATCATTAAAACTATATTATGTGAAAATCAACAGTTGACTTTTGCTGACATTGGGGAAATGGAATACGGTTTCTGATTGTCTAGTGGCGTCAAGATCTGCATCTTTATGTGCACGAGATTCTTTCTTTTCCAGACAAGATGGAAAATCCACATCTGTTACTTCAGGACTTCCTATGTTTAAAAACCTAGGATGACTAATCTTCATCTTTAAATTCTGTTGAGAAGCATAAACCATTGAAAAATTATAATGGTAAGATTAACATATAAACCGGGTAAACATGGTTGCTAATATTCAAGCATACCTTCACAGAAATCTCTGATGTGTTTTTCAGTTCAAGTGATAAACGGTGTAAATTTCCAGCATAAACAGTACTAGGCAGGTTACTAATAACACCCTCAAGTCTGGGTAGGCTCTGAAAGAAAACACATAATTAGAAAAAAGTTACAAATGATTTAAGAAAAGAAAATTACAAAAAAAAAACTATCAAAGGACTGAACCTTGATAACCACAAACTCGAGTTTATTGGTGTTCTGCTTAGCTTTCCTTTGTTGTTTAGAAATTCGTTTCGTTATCAAGTCAGATTCGAACGTGTAAAAGCCGGCCATTGAATCAGACAGTTTCCAACACACACCAGTTACTCTCAGAAGGCCTTCTTTTCTAGGAATAACACTTAACTGAGCCTGAAATCAAAATAGCAAATATTACAAAATACATATAAGCTATCAACCATATATAACCAAAGGATTGAACAAAATGTCAACTGTTGTTGCATGCATAATCTATAAACAATAAATAAGTGACCATTGACCAATGAATTTAAAATAACAGACTGTAAAACTCTCAACTCACCACTGTCGTTGCACCACCTTCCAACGTCATGTCAACTTCAGATAATGTAAAAAGAGATGTGTCATCAATTTTTGAAGTGTTTGCATCTGACCAATGAAACAATTTTTGAAGAGTGTGCATTATAGCAAGGGATAAAAAAGATCATTCTATAGTGTGGGTCAAAACAATCCGGGCCAAGTTGGGTTGAGCTGCAAACACTTTATCTCCATATAACTTTTCAATAAAATTACAAACACATTAAATATTATTAAAAAAACAGTGTCAATATGACAATATCTAAACCTTGTATACAAAATCAGAAGATTGTATGCTTAAAAAGGGACTTTTGTTGACTTTCAACCTGTTTGACCCATTTGACCCACTCCCAGTTTAGTCAAAACTTTTTTGGTTTTATAACATACCAGGCGGTGCCTCATTTTCCGAATACTCGCACATTAGGGTGACTTTATAAATGGGAATAGATAATTGAAGAGGGTTTCTGAATGAAATTTCCACCTTAAGTGCCTCTGCAAATAAAAGTAAAATAAATGTTAGAAAACGTTGCATTTTGTTCAGATTCAAAACAGAGATTATTACCAGTGGCTTATTTCAATGGATTATATATGAATCATTATTTATTGTATATTAGACGAGATTTTTTAACCATATTTTACAACAGCTAAGTGCAGTCCACCATCATACCTCCTGCCACACAGACATTTGATTGTTTAAGCTTAGCTGGTAGAAGCTTTGACTGTACATCCAACCATGTAGTCTTGGCATTAGATAAAGATGGAACCATCTCTTCTTCCAAAGACTGCCAAACACTTTCTTTAACGCTGACCTGGCATGAACAACAGCAGAACATAAACAACTCCACTCAAATCCAAAAAAAAAAACAAATATACAAACTAAACTGCCAAACACTTTCTTTGATGTATATTGACTATTGACTATAGTTTTATATTCCATGAAACAAACAAGCTATTGGTTTTGATGAAATTTGAGTATAATTTAATTCCAAAAAAACCATTATTTTAATCATTATGCTTTGATCTTTATCAATGTATTTCTTAAAATAACTTCCATTTTGTTATTTCTTATATACTACCAAACAGTACAATACTTCAAATTACTTCAATAATAATTTATCAAATGGGAACCTTAAAAAACTTGTGCAATCAAATTTGATGCCTTTTAGAACTTCTATTTAGAACCAAGTACCAAATTTTCATTAGTCATTATAACTATCTCATCAGCAAGTTGAATAACATGCATTAACACGGCTCTTTAAGTTATGCAAAAAAAAAAGTTATTTTTTCAAGTACGACAATGTTTCTGCAAGGGCAACGGTTATTCCAAAAATATCTCTATATTATATCCTTAATAATTATATAAATTATGCAATTCATTCATCCACAAACAGATAAACAAAATACCATATTGAAATGATAACATGGTTATGTAAGGTATATATAGAGTGTGATTTCACTTACAGCAGCAGGTGATCCATAAGTTCGATGATCTTCAGAAACAATACTAAGGGAAGATATATTGACAATCGGCAACTGAAGTCGGGAAATATTGTATGTTTTTCCTGTTTTCTACATCAAATATAACAATAAAACAAAAAAAATATTAAGCTGTGGATAAACTGCTAAATGGTAAAAACTAAGAACACAAATCAATCAACAATGCTAACCTGTAAAATCAGGAAAAAATCCTTCATAAATAACTCCTGCATTGCCATCGATTGATGGCTACAAGCCAAAATTTCCAACATATGTTTCATGGCCACATCAAACCTTCCAAGAAAAGCATACCACCTGTAAAGGTGTTATTAAAAACTTTAGCTTATTTTACCTAAATTTTAATAAGCACATCGTAATACATCTTTGCAGATCCTTTAGAACTCACTTTCCTATCTGGAAATGAACATGATCATGAATATGGCTCCATGTTGTTCCTTTGAACACAGACAGCGCATTTCTGTATGCACGAATCGCATGTTTTATCTGATTTAAGAAGGTGTTTGTTAGAAAAAACGAAGAATGAAACTTATGCTTATGTGGTCTTACCAAGTGTGCTACGCATAATAAAAACATTATACAGTATATGAAAATAAACTATTAACTAAGAATTGTAATTCATTGAAATAAATTACCTGATCACACTTCTTGTACAGGTCACCAGAAAGAATGAGATGAAATCCATACTTCCTTAACATGGATGGTTTGGCTAGAAGGTAGCAGTAAGATGCTTGCTCAAGCATTACAGCTGTATGAAGCGGTTCCTGAACAAAAATGCCCCTTTTACTGTAAAAAATACCACGTATATAACATGTATCCATAAAAGAGAAGTGACCATTACCTCACCAGAGATACGAAAGTAAACACCAGCAGCATCTTTATACTGACCACTAGTCTTCAACATTTCAACCCACCAAAGACCACAACGAGTGGCATTTCCCTTGCCTGATGTCCCAATTCTCTGAATAAGAGTACACTTTGTAAATATTTAATAAATGCATCTAAATAAGTGATGCAACAACAAATTAACAAAATATGTTTGTAAAGAAGTCATAGACGCACTAAATACGTGCTAAACGCATTTTCCATGCAATACTCGGCATCTTTTTTTGACTGATTCAACATGAAGTATGTCAATCCCATCATTTCCTGCAAGAAACGAAGGATTAAGGCATGCAAACAACTGTAGTCTAATGTTAATGCATGAACGTTTGCTTAACAGTTACCTGTACACCAGCATATCGTTTCCATGCTTTGTCAAGCTTGTAATCAGTAGATAACAGGCGGTAATTTGATAAAGCGAGTTCATAATCTCGTAACATGAATGCATAATCACCCAAAACCCTTATTTGAGATTCAATGGAATTAAAAGTGTACCTTCAAACATCATTAGAAAAGGTATATTAGAACAGGAGTTTTAGACTGTTTAAGGAAAAAGGTAGAACACACGCCAAACATACATGCCAACACTTTGAACCTCTGGAGTATCCTCTTTCCCTTTTCTCCACCATAAATTTTTTATTTGGTTTCTAAAACCTTTTCTTGTTGCAGAGACCTATAACAACAGCATACAAAGTAAGATGATCTGATATTCAAAGTTAAGAATGAAACTAATTGTGTGTAGAAATACATATAACCTGCTGATTTAAAACACGAATTCTTTGCTCCATGTTAGGAATTATATCTTTGGATGATAGATCACGAACAAAAACCTTCAACTGGTGCAGTTGATATGAAGTTAGAGAGAGTTCATATAACAATTAAAAATAGTAATAAACCATAAACGAAACAGGTAGTATTTAAAAATAAAAAAACCTCATCCATATCCTCGTTGTTAAGTAGACAACCAAGATGTTGACCAGGTAAAGTATTTGACACCTGCCAAAGAACGCAACACATTCATAATCCCTAATAATTCCAAACTCATCTATGAGAACATGTAAACAAATTGCATGATTAGAAATGCTCTTACATAAGGATCCCATGGATTTGGTTTATGGTCAACTAATTGACCTTGGGAGGAGTTAATGCAAAGTAAACGGCACTCGTTTGACCCAAATGTATTTCTCATTTCCGCCAATATCTTAGTTGCTCTGAATCACATGCAATTTAAAAAAAAACAGCAAATCTTATGATTTGATAGATGCATTAGTAAACATGCAACCCAATACTGGCATTAGAGACTGAGGATACCTCTCTGGGGATCCATCTTGGTTATCATGGACCAAAATATAATATTTTGGAATCTTTGGATCCATTGCACCATCATTAAAAAGTGGGGGCAACTGGTTTGTGTTAAAAAGATCCCTGAACTTGCTGATAGGGTCCTCATCATTTGATGAAACAACCAAAAGGCCTGTGCATTCATTATAAGTTAAGCCATATTAAGTATAAACTAAGCTCAAAATTGCATTCTTAAAACTTACCTGCAACAGGATGATCAAAAGCTTCATGATCTGAGAAGGATACACTGCGTACAAGCTCTTTATTGAAATATTGAAACCATGTTGGTACAAACTCAGGTTCAGAAGCTGCAAAGATAAGTAAATAAATAATTCAACAAAAAATAACAAGTACAACCTCTTAACTAAAGTTGTTCAACGTGACAATCTAGTTTAGTTCCTTGCATTTTAGCATTAATAAGCATTTTTTTGCCTTTTAGCAAATTTTCCTTCTTGTATGTAACAACAATTACCAACTCTAAAAGATTTCCTGTTTCTTACATATTATAAACAAGTTCATAAGACTAATTTTAATATGCAACAACTGAACAGAAGAATCACTTTTGAAAAAAAAATAGGAGCTCAGTACAATTTCACATGGTTTAATTAGAACAGTGAAAGAACTTACAGGTGGACATAGTTTCAATAGGTGATGGATCTAAGTACAAATCAGAATCTTCATTGTTTCCTGCATCAGCAATAACCTGTTCTAACCGCTCCTTTGTAACCTACTTGAATTAAAAAAAAATCTAAGGGAGGGCTGTTTGAAGGTTAACCAAATAAGCTACAAATGCGATGCATTTAAATATCAACATTTGCAAACATACAAAGGATATATCTTTCAAACCATTATGCATTAATTTAGCTTTCTGCAGCTCCATGTGAGCGTGCGCATATATGTTAAAAGAACTAGATCGGTGTGGTATTACTATTTTGAAGTTTTCAAGAGTTGGTGTATTTGGTTGTGGATCCTAGCTCTTTAAATTATAGCATGTTGTACCACTATTAAACCTAAAGTTGAGGTTACAATGCTTTGACTTATTTCCCCAACCACAGCCATAGGAAATATAATGATTTATATCTAGTCTAGAGGTGTAAAACTGTATATATGATGACACCAACATTCTATGAGTTTTGAGCCACTTATTGATCTCCCTTGATTTCATCACTGGTTTACCAAAATCCAAAGGGTATGAGGTGGTTCTAGCATTGATAAAGAAAGTGACACTGATCCCTTAATGGACCAATCAACAGGCCTAAAAAAATGAAATGTATACACTGTAAAGAGATATTAAGAATGTGAGGAAGTTATTATGATTCAGGATAGAGAAGGAATAATATATGTAAATATGTGTAACCTTTACATATAACCTTACAAACTTCTTCAGTCCATTAAAAATGAAAGTTGGTCAGTATAATTTCTCCATACTGAAGACATCATAATTTTGTTAACCTTTTGGATTGTTTCTCTTAACTGTGATATTTACTATCAACATTGGATGCACTGTGCACTGTGACTTCATAATTATGGATTGTAAACCTTGTGTTCTAATTTGTGATATTCGCTATCAACATTGGCTGCCTTGTGCATGGGAACTAGCCACTAAAACCTAAGCATATACTCAGTAATCATAAGATGATCTAACAATCGTAATCGATAGAATTAAACCTCTTTTCTTGGCATGTAAGAGCATTGCTCCTAGAATATGATATTATGATGCAACGTTGCAGCATAATACAATACTATTAATATAATCTACCAAAGTCCCTGAGGTTGATGAAGAGTGAGCAAACATGCATGTTAGGTCATTTCATAGCTTTTGTGACTAACAAAAATATCATTCATTAACAATATTAAATAAATTTGATGGAAAAATAAGCTACACCAATGCAAACTTGATAGGTACCATTAATTACTATTTAACAATATTAAATTTGAAGAAACAATAAGCTGCGCATACTTTCCAAGTAGCTATGGGTGTTAGATGGAAGCTTATTTAGACATCACCAAACAAGATTTTACACTTGTTTGATTAGTAGAAGCCGCTTTCAGTTGTCTTGGTAAAATCGTAGTGTAAAAATAATGGTCTGAATCAGAACTAGACTGATTATTTTTATACTATATACTATCATTAGGAACGATATCTACAAACTTCGATTTAAAAAAAAGTACTGTAAATAGGATAGCATTTTTTTAAGACGGATTAGGAGTATTAGCATAATCACATTTCTCATGGTACTACGATGTTTCCTTTGCAGGTTTAATATCAGACAACTAATGATTATTCATGCTTAACTCATCTAAAATATACGTCACTCTAGAAGAGCATTGTAATTTGTAAGTTTGTACCACGGGGTAGGTGAATATTCTGAAAATGCAAACAGATAAATTTATACCTCGATGTTTTGTTGTCGAATATCGGATGCATAGAACATTCGTAACTTGAACTTCTGGAGCCTGTAGGGTTGATCACTCGCTGTACGAACAGGGACTGCAGAAATAAAAAGTATACACTTAGGACACATTATCACCTAGGAGTTGGATCAAATACAAATGAAATTAACATGCTAATTGTGAGAATCAACTAATAAAGTAGAGTAATTATATATACAAGTAGAGTAATGATGTAAATACGTTATAGAGTAATTACGTAATTACTCTACTTTATTCTCACGTTTAGCACGTTAATTTCATTTGTACGTTAACTTTCCCCCTATCACTTAACCTGTTTAATAACAGCTCCTCACAATCACTTGTAAAAACCTAATAAACTAAATTTGTGTAAGTGTGTAACAATAATCACATCAAAACGGATATTCAAGTGAAGTATTAAGATCAATTGAGCTACCTAATTTTAACCTAAGTCCTTAGTTAAGTGGCAAACCCTAGAATTCAACAGAAATGACAGGAAACAATGGATCATTGACGCTCTATGTAACATATCACACTTGATACACAACAAACAATAGATTGAAATTAAAGTGTGAGTGAATGTTATTACCGTCGATATTGTTGAATGCGCAGAACGGAGTGAGCATTTGGACGAAGGAGAGTCCGTTTTTGAGGCAACGTTGTTCGACTAGAGGCGTAGGGAGAACCATGACCACCGGCGTGATCTCGTCCAGTAGCATTTTTTTGAGGGAATAAGACGCCGGATCCGCCATGGAACGAGTCAACTCAGTTACCAGATTCCGGCTGGTGGATAGTGTGATTTTAGTCGTTGAGATTGAGATCGATCGATTGTGGCCAGAGCTCTTTGGCAACGGTGCAGTGCTTCCGCTGTTAGCTAACGATTACATCTCATGGCCCAATTCAATTGTTTTAGCCCATTCACATTTTGTATCACTTATTTCCAAAAGCCCAAACCGGTTCCTTTCTCTTTTTTAACGGTCAACAAACATAGAACGTTTATGTATTTCATACGGGGTGACCCAGTGGCTTAAAAACCACCGTCAGCTATCTCCAGTTCCGGTAAAAACTCACCCACCCGAAGGACCACTATTGGTAAAACCCGGATACCCTCATAATCGAATTGGATATTACAAATACCCCAGTCTTCCTTCATTGAGCGACCAACGCCCCCCCCCCCTTCCAAAGTGTTGTAAGTGAGAATTGAACTTGGGTCTCCACTAAGAACTCAAACACCCAAACCAGTTCCTAACCATGAGTTTCAATATGTTACTATTTTTTTTGTTAACGGCCAACGAATCCTTTAAATGAGTTACTGGCTAAATTCACCACATCGAGATACATTCATTTTTCGATCCGGGGAAACCCTCACCTAAAGCCAACACCCGTGAACACTTGTCAGAAAACACGACAGTACGGTGAGATAGAACTCGTTCAAGTTTTTATTGTACCGGAACGGTTTTGATTTCATTTAGATTAAGTGATTAGGATTTGCGCACCTTTATGTCCAACTATCCAATAGGGGTTAAAATAGGGTGCTTGAGGGACTGAAATAATCGAACCGTATATTGGAATAAGCGATGTAACCGAACTCAATAAATTTAATTGTTTGGTTTTATGTTTTTAATAAAACGTTTTTCCTGAACCAAATTTTGAAGGAAAAAAAAGAACCGAATAGGTTGGAATTGAACCAAATCGAAAAACAGATTTTAAGTCATTAACAAGAAATTGATAAATGGTGTAGCCTAAAAAAAATAAATCCAATCGTGTAATATCAACTAACTATTGATTAACATAAATATACTAGCTTTTAGCCCGCGTGTCACGCGGGCTTATTTAAGTTTTTGTTTTTAATCATTTTGCAATTCTGTCTTCACGGTTCACCGAATGTTCGGTTCTTTGAATGAATAGAAAAACATCTATCTATCTATTTTAAAAACTATAAAACTTAATAGTTATACGTGTTAAACGAACTTGAACTTAAACAGAAGAACAAATTTTAAATCAAACGAACTAAAAATTTAGTTAATGTTTGCTCACTTATTAAATAAACATAAACAAACTTTCTGCTGAAAGGTTCACCAAACATTCTATTCTTTTGCCGGCCATTAGTTCAAAATCTGAATAAAAAAACAATTTCTAAAAACTCATCGTGTTCGTTCATTTATTTAAATGAACAAAATATTTGTTCGTTCATTTATCAAATTAGTATTGATAGTATTGGTAATTTCAGTTGAAACAGTTTAAGTCCGGATACTATCATGCTATCAATAAAGGTTTGATCACGACCCGAACTTTTAAAGTGGAGGCCGAGATAATATCTGGAGTTAACTATTAATCTGAATGTTATCTGGACTGGTATAGCCTCCTGACATTCAAACAACTTATGAAAAAAACCTAATGAATTCCTTACATAAGCATATAATCAAAATGTTTAAGCCAAAAACACCAATAAATTAGATACCGAATAATCATACCTTAAGTAGTAAGCCGACAGGTGATTCGATTCTTCAACCGTACTAAATTAACTGGGTAGTAGTCAAGTAAGCAGCGAATGATGAAAGGAATTCAAGAACACGAATGAAAAGAAAAGTAGGTACCCAGAAAAAAAAACATAGCTTAAAGACTAAGCCGACATTCAAATCAACTCTTTAGCCCATATTCGATTGGTCTCAAAGCATCTGCAACTATGACCATTAATATTTGATGAGGATCAACTAATCAACCACTACAAAAAAACTAAGATTGAAACAACCCAAATCCAAATACCATCAAGAACTTGATTGTAATACAAATAATTAAAATTACTACAAAATACTCACAAAAGCAAGTTGGAACCTGCTTCAAGGTGCAACATCTAAATAAGTGTGAATGTGATATTAACACCAGCTACAAGGATATTCTTACATGAACCTATCACCTTCCTGATATCTAAAAATATCTTGAAATGATTTATGTATCAAAAATAAAAATTAACACCAAATAAATATATCAAAAGCCATTACATGTACTGAAATACAATAAGTTCTCCAGTGTTATAAACCCACCAGCACTGTTATAACAGACCTCCACGTCATCGGAACATAAATAATCAATGCTAAATCTTAAAAAACAAAACATGAAATTTACTGAAACTCATTAGACGGATCTTTTCCTTAACTTTCCATGAAATCATCTTCTCAACTCTGAGCATAAACACACGAAAGGCCTCTACCAAGCCATGCAGCTGAACCTGCTACAACCTCGGCTGTAATTAAAGAAAATCTATATTTCATGTACAATCAAAAGAAGCATTATGTACAACCAAAGAAGCATTACGACATAAAAAGTTTTACACTGTTATTGTAATAATTTAGCTTTGCAGTCGTATTTAACAAGTTGATAATTAAAAAATTCATAAAAAACAAAAAAAAATGAGATTTTACGGGAATTTTGGTGGGAAAACGGGCAGATTTTTGTTTTTGTTTTATGTCTAACAGGTCAAATGGGATATACTAAATGATTTAATCAAAAAGAAAACGGGTCAACCGATTAATTGCTTTATACATAAAAGTTTTAGACTGTTATTGTAATAATATAGCTTTGCAAGCGTATTTAATAAGTTGATTATTTATAATATTCAAAAAAAACAAATAAAAAGTGTTTGTTGGTTGGCCCGACCCAGCCCATTTGACCTGCATGAGAAAATTTTAGCTTTTGAAGTTTTATTGAGACCAAGTCAAATCTTAATTTTTCTTTTTATTTGTAGCTTTGATTTTAACTCATTTTTGTGTCATGGGATCGTATGGCAAAGCATGTATTTAGATTTCAAAGTTTGACTTTGACCCATGTTGACTTTAATGAACAACAAATGTATTTATATTTCAAAGTTTGACTTATGTAGACTTCACTTATGTAGACTTTAATGAATAACAGGTTGCAATCTACCTCACAAAAAAAAGGGTTAATAACTCTTACAAAATGTAACTTCAAATTGTAAATAAATCTTTAACAAGCATGTCCAGGGTCTGAGACGTTTGACTGAAGGTGATCATCTTCAAGTTTCTCGTCTTCAAGGTTATATGAGCTATATTATAAACAAACTACAAATCAAGCAGATGTATCAATTAATAACCTTTATTTCCCGTTTTAATATAATATTTATATCTCAAACAATCATACCTTCCTAATTTTTAATTAATCCATTTAAGCAAACGCTTAGCGGTTCTTCCATCATCAATAGGGCGAACGTCACTTTTTTCATCTTTTCCATCCCATCCACCACCAACGAACTTAGAAGGTGGACCCAATATAGTGCCTGGTAGAAACTAACAGAGAACTGATCGCAGAGCTTAGTATTTACCTGTGTTGCCAAACATGATTAAAAGATGAATTGGTTGCTAACCCATAAAACAATAAGAATGTCACATTCAATTCGCACAATCTACTCGTGTCATAAATATAGTCCCCACTGGCTCCATTAAAAAGCCTAGCAACCTTTTCATACCGAGGCTGCAAAAATAAAGCTAAAACGATAAGCGGCTCAATAAATACATGTTGCCCTTGTGAATGAAAAATACAGGTACCTTATAATTTCTGCACGATGGACACATGCAAAGTGTAATAATAACTAAAATTAGAGTTATACATATGGACATTTGAGAACCCAAAATGAGCTAAAGTGTGTTGTATCCACATATCCAAAAAATAGAAGCTTTTAGCCATATAAAGTAAGATGCATTTCCATTTAAGGTGTAGACGACAGCCTACAGATCTCTACAACTATATGGTCCTTCATCATTGTTCTTGAATCCCATACACATGCAATCAAGTTACGGGTGTCCATAAAGCCATAAAAATCCATCCGTAACCAAAATAAAAATTGACGGTTTGGTTTAATGTTTTTGTAGAAACCGCACTTACGGTTCGGTTTTGGTTTTGCATGTAATATAAACCGAAAAAACCAAACTGAATGTACGCATTTTTTTTATTCTGAAGTAATTTATAAGAATTTATGGCGGAAAACCAACATGCGTGTTGCGGAAGAAACGAAAGAGCGGGGAGCTAAGGAATTCGTTTGACGACCGAAAAGGCGGAATAGTGGGGTGCTATTGTCTTTGTTGGTGGTTGAAATTAGTGTGTGCATATCAAGGAAGAGTGTGACATGGTGGTAAAAGTACGATCAAATAAGGGTTGCATTTATTTAGTAGAGATTTGCGGATAGGCAGACGGAAGAAGATTCGTCAAAGTAGGAGGCTTTGAATCTTGTCATGTCTAGCAAAGGGAAGAAGAAAACGGTAGAAGCGGGGAGCTTGTTTTTCTTTGTTTTTTTTATATAAATAATCGAAGTTTTATATAATTTACTATAAAACGATTACAATAAAGTGGCAGGCAAACGGGCAACAAGCTGCGCCGCAACCCCCTTTTGAACAGCAAAGCCAATCCTGCTAAAAACGAAGCTTTGAGACCTAGAAGCTGAAGAGGTTCCGTGTACGACGCGCTGAACCCTACTCAAAAATTTCACAGCCTCTGGAGCCAGAAAACCAAATGTATCAAAGGCAAATGGTAGAAAGACAAGAACGGTGTAGTTCTAGGACAGGAAAGAGGGATTGAGTTTGTCGATCATGGTATGGATGTGAAGAAACGGGTCCAACTCAAGATTAAGTGGGAGAATGAAGACGTTAATCTTGAATTTTAAAAGATAAAGATTAAAGGAGTTATAATTCTTGGTGAATTATTTATTGAGTTTTTATATTTAATTAGGAATACTATTAGGTTTATTTTTGTTAATGTATTTGGTTTCCTAGTTGGAGTCTAATTAGGAGTCTTGGTGAACAAGTTAAAGTTTTAGTATAAATAGATGGTTAGGGGTATTGTAATTTGTGTGCTTTATTTTATAATAATAAAAAGAGTCTGAACAAGTTGTTCAATCTTATGTGTTGTGTGTTCGATCAAGGGGCCTGATTTCCAACATAATATTACTACGTAAAAGTTTATTATAAGTTATATCAATTTACCCCCCTACGTTAAACAACAAGTTTTATGTGATCATATCAAGATTAAAGGCAAGCCGAAACCAGAAAAAAAATAAAAATAAAATAAAAACATTAAAAAGAAATACTACATAAGTTCGCCCCTGGAGCCACGCCTTCTCTTTGAAGATAAATATGTCTTCTTTCGGTTGATATAGAAAACGTGAAAAATGAAACAACGAATCAAAGAATTAAAGTCAAAAAAGAAACAGTGTTATGCTTTTCTTTGTTTTAACTTTTTATTTATTTAATTATTATTATTATTATTATTATTATTATTACTATTATTATTTTTATTAGTATTATTATTATAAAACAAGATCAAATACATTTTATTCTTAACAAGAAAACGGTGAGAACCAATTTGTTGTTATGATTATGTTTATTTTTATAGGTGTTTGCTGCTATTTTTTGTTCGTATTTGCTAATTTTCGATTATGAGACGTTATAAGTATTCTTATTTATATTTTATTGTTATTATTAGATAAATTATTTTGCTGTTATAAGTATTTGCTGGTATATGCTGTTATTATTTTGTTCTTGATTTTGATTCTTTTGATGTAGTTTTTAGGTTCTTTTCTTTGTTATTATAAGTCATTTTTTATGTAGATTGGTATTGTAGTTGGTATTGTTTCTTACGTTTGTATTTTTAAATAAATTGACATTATTTCCTACGTACTAATGTTAAGATCAAAATGTACATGAACCTTCCCCTTATTATTATTAGACTACTATTATGTATGATTATCATAATTGTTGTTGTTATCATAATTATTTATATAATAATATTTTTAATACTAAAACTGATATTATTATTATTATTGTTAATGATATTGTTAATAATACTTTTTGTGTTGCTAAAATTATTATAGTTATTAATTAATGTATAGTTATTTACCATTAATAGATATTTCCTAAATAATAGTTATCATACAAGTCAATGTTTTCGGACCTGGCTCGAATGTCAACCCAGACGCCTTACCGGGTCAAAGGTCGAACCGGTGGTGACCTGGATGACGTCATAAATAAATAATATATATATATATATGAAAATTTTAAATATATTTATATATATAAAAAATAAAATACATTTAAATTTAAAAAAACAACACAATGGATAAAATACGTATTGGAACTTCAAAGTTAAAGTATTCTATTACATTTTTATTAAATAATTCAATTTCGTGAACAGTTGTTTATTGTGTGTACTTGGGCGAGGAAATGGACGACAAGTGGGGGGGAAAGTCTCGTCACTATCACTAGAGCGAGGACGTTTCTTGGATAAAGACTCAAGCACCTCAGAACAAATCTTCTCATCAAGCCCAGCCGGTTTTAAACCCTGCAAAACATAAATGGGTTTACCAAAACAAGAAGAAACTTCACCCACGTAGGGGTAAGTAAGCCTCTCCATTGCATGAACAGAATCCGAAAAAAGCCTGGAAGCTTCAGAGTTGAACATAGGTGATTGCTCCAAGGTTTGACCAGACTCATGAAGTTTGAAACCATCAACTAAACCCAAGTGTTTTCCATAGTTCAGCAACTTCGTGTAAACACCACCCAACACGGAGTTAAATACGGATGAGTGAAGTAGATAAGTCACAACTTGATGAAACCCATGCTCGATCAGCCATCAGTTATCATTGGTAGCTAGGGTGACTGAAGCCTTCAAACCATCCTTCTCCATAGCAAAGGCTTTCTTCTGAACCTCCAAAGCTTCCCTGTCGGCTTCCAGCTGAACTCTATTAGCTTTCATCTTCTTCTTCAACTCTACAATCTCAACCTCATGATTACGCGAAAGTTCATCAATCTTCTTCACCCAATCCTCCTCATTCTTAGAAAAACCATCAACATCCTTCTTCATCGCTGCCATGGAAGCCTTCATCATTTCCTTTTTCTTGGAGAATTCCTCATACTCATGAAGTTTGACCAGACTCATGAAGTTTGAAACCAGCAACTAAACCCAAGTGTTTTCCATAGTTCAGCAACTTCGTGTAAACACCACCCAACACGGAGTTAAATTCGGATGAGTGAAGTAGGTAAGTCACAACTTGATAAACCCATGCTCGATCAGCCATCGGTTATCATTGGTAGCTAGGGTGACTGAAGCCTTCAAACCATCCTTTTCCATAGCAAAGGCTTTCTTCTGAACCTCCAAAGCTTCCCTGTCGGCTTCCAGCTGAACTCTATTAGCTTCCATCTTCTTCTTCAACTCTACAATCTCAACCTCATGATTACGCGAAAGTTCATCAATCTTCTTCACCCAATCCTCCTCATTCTTATAAAAACCATCAACATCCTTCTTCATCGCTGCTATGGAAGCCTTCATTCTTTCCTTTTTCTTGGAGAATTCCTCATACTCTTGCATCCCTTTCCGAAAGCGAGTGACACCCTCAGCTAAAAGGGCAGAAATGTTGCAACAGCTAAGAATCAACCTTGAAAGCATGGAATCACCCTCCATCTCAGATATGGTATTACGAACTCCAGGGGGAGCAAAGTTAGCCAAAACTTCAGAACAAGCCTCCGGATCCTTAAAGCTATCACCAACCTTAACATTCCAGTCAGGAACATAAACCTCGCCTCCACCCAACCCTCGAATAGTGGATGTTGCAACTTTTTACCAACTGATTTCTTCTTCTTAGCCACAATGTAAGAGCATGTTACCGGTGCCCTACTTTGGACGTTGGATTTACTCATAAACACAATTCTAAATATCAGAGTTAATTAAAACTTTCGCGGAATATAAAACTTTCATTAAACATTACATATAACTTCATAAACATGTCTTAACAACCATTCTTGTCTTTCAGATTAAACATAAGTAAACATAAAACATCTTGAGTCTTCAGATGTCAGACTCTTATTCTTCTGCCATGTGTCCCCACTCAAGCCAGCTGTCTCATTCTACTCACCTGCGTGCATACTAAAAGTCAGCTACGCTGAGTGAGTTCTAGTTAATCATACATCATACAATCATATACTTACATTTAATTATGCATCCGAAGATACATAATAATTACTTACAAATTTACTTCCATTACATAATTTCATACATACGTTCATACTTTATTATTTTCATACTATATAATTATGGTCCATTCTATCTCATATATTATTAGGGTCTGATCCCTTATTTTTCTATCTCAGATATTATTAGGGTCTGATCCCTTTTTTGTCTATCTCAGATATTATTAGGGTTTGATCCCTCTTTACTTCTCTATCTCAGATATTATTAGGGTCTGATGCATTTCTTCTCTATCTCAGATATTATTAGGGTCAGATCTCTTACTTCTTCATCTTCGTACATTCTGTCCTTACATACTCGTAACATACATATACATTCTTTATTCATTCATACATGTTCATATGTTGCACATATATCTATCATACACATTCATCTACTTTATACATGCCTCCTTTGTCAATACGTGCAATATCCGAAGATCGTTCACGTACCGGCAAGCTTTCGTTCGCATTCAAGATATACATAATTAACATATAAATCATACATGGCATACACTTACCATTTAAGGTAAGTGTATTAACTATCACATCGAGTATGCACACAACCCCAAAAACATAACAAGGAATGGGGCTAGAAACTCACCTGAACTCGGTTACGTTCACCGTTAATCGTTATTCCCTTCTTGAGCTGTGCACGACTAACTATATAACAATTACACGTATCAATTAACTATCACTACACATATCGTCTTTCTAGTTTAATTATTACTCTCAACGAGCGGGGGTCCGGGGGGAACGCCCCTGGCAGCAGGGTTCTAGGGGCGGAAGCCCCTAGTGGGGTCCAAGGGGCAGAGCCCCTGGCTGGGGTTAACACATTTTCCATTGGGATTTTAAATTATCTTCCAATTCCCTAACTCAATCTCCATAACGAATTATGCCTAATTTGTTAACTGATTCGTTAACTGAACATAACCTGATTCGTGGTCTAATTCGTTATCTAATCTTAGCGAATTGGTGGGTAACGAATCACCTGATTCGTTATCTGATTCGCTAGATTAATTCGTTATCTTTCTGATTCGCCAACTGCTTCGTTATTCTGATTCGTTGTCTTAACATAACGAATTGGGTGAATAACGAATCACTTGATTCGTTATCTGATCATAACGAACTAGGGAACTGATTCGTTATCTCAACACGGGTGAACTAATTCGTTATCTAAACATAACGAATGGCATCAGTCTTATCCAACTTTGACTCGCTGGTCAAAGTCAAAATTGCCAAGAACACCCACAGTCAACATATCTTAGATCTGCAATTAAACCTTCATTTCTTAACCAAATAACATGATTTAGGTATCAATGGATTTGGAATCCAAGCGCCTACAAACCCAAACCCTTTGTTCGTCCAATTATTCATGTTTATGGGGTGCGATTTAGGCATATATGTTACGGGTTCTTTAGGTTAGCAATTAACCTATCAATCGTTAATGGTTTTGAGCAAGAATCATCACGTTTAGTTCTTTTTTACCATATGTATACAGATATAAGATTATCCAAATGAATCCGGACCTAAATGAACGATTCCTAATTATATACGTACCTTAAACGAGCTGAACTACGTACACGGTTAAGCCTTGATGTTGTTTTGGTTCTTCACGACGATCTAGCACCAACGGGTTCGGGTTTCCACCTTCGAATCTTGGCTATGGTTATAGGATGGTGTTTGTGTGGGTTTTTAATGGTGTAGGCTATGGTGTAGAGATAGATAAAAATGGAAAGGATTAGGGTTTAAGGAGTATTTATACTCCCTTAAGCCCATGGACCTAAGGCTCATTCCATTTTCTTATTTCATCTTCTAAAGTCTAAGCCCACCTTCTATTAGTTTATTTATTTAAACCGCACACGACACTTTATCGAATAAACAAAATTTCATTTATTTATTATAATCAAAAGTAGGATGTTACACACAACCAAACCTTGCTCTTTCTCCGCCTCAACACTCGGACCCTGATCCACAGCAATCCGAACATCATCACTAACGTCCACAGGCTCATGTGAAGATGATGGACCAGAGGACTTCAACAAACGCCGATTGGAACGGCGGGTGGAAACCTTGGGAGCAGCGGACTTGGTGAAACCTTGTACATTCGGAACACCCACATAACCGGAACCTTCAAACCTATGCTCCGCCCCTCGAACAACAACATTCTCACCAACGGTAGCCGCAACATCTCCAAACACAACATCAGAAGTGTCATCACTCTTCACAAAATCCAAGGCAGACATGGCTACAAAAACAAAGAAAATTTGTCAATAAGCATATGATGGAAACAAAACAATGCAAGATAAGCGAATGCATACCCTTATTCTTATAAGCACGAGATCACGATTAGGCTTATCCCACAACTTGCTAAGTCCTAACAAAACGAGAAGATGTTCGGGAAAGGGACGAAGCCGTGAAGGACACTTCCTAATAGACTTTAAAAACAGATCGCCCAACTCCGAATCAGAAGGCTCCGGCTCATTCAAAACGGCCTCGGGCTGTCTCCAAACAAGTTTGAAAGGAACAATAGAATTGGAAACGAAGAAAAAACGATCCTTCCAGGTACCAAGGGTCGTAACCGTGGAAGAGATTAGACAAGTATCAACCTGAGTATGCTCAAAGGTATACCAATCGCCGTTCTTCGCTAGACGGAATAAACGGCGAAAACACAACAGCGACGGATCAAACCCTAAAGCCCTACATAAAACTTCAAAATGCAAAACCCTAGCAAGCCCTAACGGGTGAATCTGACCAAAGGATATACGATAATATTCTAACACATTCAAAACAAATATCGAAAAAGGGTGACGAAGGTTATAGAACTCGAAATGGCGACAATAAAGAGCAATCGACCCTGCCGGACAACGATCGATCGAAGCGTCAGCCGGCGGAGCCACTGGTTTAAACTCTAAACCACCCCAATCGAGGCAAAACGACTGAACTTCCTCTTGGGTTAAACGAGAATAACTCACCGTTAAATCCTTACGGGCACCTATAATTTCGAAAGAAAAGGGGAACATTTGAACTAACCTGGTGAAAGATCGAAGGAAACTTGATAAATATGTTTGGAGAATAATGAGGAAATTTAAAAGAAAAACTAAAGGAAATGAGCAGTTGGTGATATTAATAAGCAGTTATTAGGAATTGCTATTTGCAGAAACCACCCAATCAATCACATCAATTGTCTCAAAAATTCAAAATATAACCAAACCCTCCAAAGCCTCGAAGCCTTTAAGCAATAAAAAATGTGTGCAAAAGTTAGACGCCTTTGAGCCTACTTCCCAAAAACCTCTGACTTGGGGGCTGATGACGGGGGTAGCCCAAAACCCAATAAAATGGCTTTCACACATTAACGCTAAAAAGGTTAGAAGGTTAAAATGTTCGTTTGCCGCCCAAATAAGGAGAACAAGTACGTGAACAGTAAAAGCATGTAACGATAACACGTCACATCACTATTTACATTATCCCTCAGCCGTAAAAAAGGGGATATGATTAGAAAATATATTATTATATATTATTAACCACATGTCAATAACCTCCCGCGCATAAAAGGGTCAGACCTCTACCACAAATAAGAGATTCACTAGTTTACCCATCGGACAAAAGACTTACATTCCTTTCTTTATAAAAGGAAGATAACTCAGTCAAGCCAAACACACCAGATCTGGGAGTTAACACACACTCTCTGATCTTCTCTTCTTCCTTAAGAAGCTTGCACTTTGCATGCTTCTTTCTTACTCCAAAAACTACATAGCTTCACTAAGAACTTGCATCCAAAAATCGGTTCCAACATCTCGGTCTTGGATCCTTAGTGAATCATAACAAATAACAACTAAACTAGTGAACCTCTCTCTACGTTTTGCAAATGTAAAGGGACACGACGACCTGCGTTAGGTTAATCGGAACCCTTGAAGCCTGTTAGCCTAACCAGTTTATTCACTATCATTGGTCTTATAATTGTTGTAGCAACACGTGTAAATCCAATTGCCAAAAATGACATTGATAGCACTATGTGTAAATGCAAATTCTGTAGGCTTGAAGCATTTCTTGAAATTTAAATAATGTATTTAAGATTTAAGATTAAATAATAAGAAAACACATGACCGTCGGCCCTAGCGATAACCAACAAAGCTTTCCCGTGCATCCTACCCGTAGCCAGTTATGAGAGTGTATCTGAATATACCCTTGATCTTATTTACAGCTCCAGCGGTATTGAAATAACGAGCAATGGTTTTATTTATTCATTATTTTTTTAACAACACAAGTTTCATTTTAATCTATGTCGTACGCGAGACTTGAATCAAAGACCTCTTTCTTCCAAACCCAGATGTTTAAAGACTTTGCCTCTGTCAATGAGCCAACTACCCGAATTCCCCATTGATACGAAACTAAAATGCCTTTTTAACGACCATTTTATTAATTCATGTCGTTTGCGAGACTTAAACTTAAGACATCCTTCTATCAAACTCATGTGTTTAAAGACTTTGTATATGTCAATAGACCACCTATGGGTATGAACCACCCATCCAATACCCCAGTGATATGAAGCTAAAATGCCAACGGTGAATATCACGTGGATTCTATTTTGAGCTATTTAAGCTTCACTTAATGTCCAAATTCCATTAAATAATATTGTCGGCAGGAAGAAAAATAATCCATATACGTAACTTATTTGATGATGTTTCTTCTATAAGCCAGGCCCTTCATGTGTTTCTTTTGACTTCTATGACATGACTAGGTTAAATTAACCTAACATCAACTATTCTACTCGTTACATTTATCACTTTCAAATTGCATATGAAACACATGCATGACGAAGACAAGATGTGACATTTTATAAAAATGACACTTCCAACTCTAAGATGTGCGTTGGCGCAGGGCCGTTTCTAAGATTTTGAGTGCCCTAAACAGGTACAAAAAATCGGCCACAAATAAAACTATTTTTTTTTTTTTTTACCAAAATGGCCTATTTTAGGTAGTTAAAATGATCACGTGACTCTCCTAAACATTTTTCAAAGTAAAAGTAGCGCTCAAATTCAATAATCAAAATTCAAAAATAGCATTCGTTCATTCAAGACTAAATTAACTAACTATGTTGCAATAAAGCAAACACATGACTGGCTTTCGGTCTTATTCAAAAAATAAAAATAAAGAAAACACAAGTCTTTAAGACAACCTTCGATTTACAAATAAAAAAAATTGAGGAATAAAAGGATTTGAACTTGCGTCAAAATGGGTAGCAACACACTAGTTTTGAAAAGTCTGTTTCAACCAGTTGCACTAAAACAATACTATTGTTTTGTTTGGTTTTGCATATTATAATATATAATAACGTATATACTTTTTTAAAAACAATTCCGTGCCCCCTTGTCAAGACCGTGGCCTAGACGGCGGCCGAGCCCCGTATGAGGTGTAAGCCGGCCCTGCATTGGCGTCCAAGCCGAATGCTTGATCTTTCACTTTGTGGTTCCAAGTTTGAACCTTCACTTATCGTTTGAAATTTTAAACCATAATTGTTCTTTTATGCGTTCGTGCATCCCGAGCACTTGTCTCTTCACGAATTCTTTACTTATGAATACCTACTTAATACAAATCTAACTATTATCATTAACCATCTAACAATAATATACAAATCTCGTAACAACTCGCGCAAAATCCAGTTACATTAAGTAGTAATTAATGTATATACGAAACCCAGTTATATATAAAAAATCTTTATATTATTTTATATCATTATTAAAATCGTTAATATATGAAATACATTTTTCACCTGTAAGATGTACATATATATTAAACAAATATATGTACTGTTAATTTTCACCCTGTGTAATACATGAGTTATAAGCTAGTATCATAAAGCATAACAAATAACAAGAGGGAAAAATAAACTTTAGTTATACAAATCTAGGTGGTGAGACAAAAATATGCATCCGTATTATTATTTTTTTTTTGTCATTTGTATTTAGTTGACAATACATGAAAAGTAAGTATGTGCGTAATTCTGATTGTCTGACAAAACGCCTTATCAAAAAGAGGTTCTGATTCTTCTGAATTCGGATGGGATAATGTGCTTCAATTTTGATTAACATGAGACCGAAGTTATTATACACTTATCTTTTCGACGTTTCATCAAAATGCTAGATTAGTTACCAACAAATTATAAATATGCAACTTGGAGGTTGGAAGTAAACACATATAATGGAGCATACATATATTGGGCCTCATGCGGTGCATACTTGGAAATTTAATACAACAAAAACAAGCCCAATATCATGTACACTACTTTTGAAATTGGGTTTTTCCCCAAAGCCTTATCCTTGATATTTCTCTGTTGGGCCGGCTCATGTTTACATTTATATATTGGACAGTTACTTTTTATGATTAGAGCCTGAGGTTCATAAAAAAAAAATTCTAGGTCCAAACCGGTTTGGTTTGAAACCGCTTGATTTCGGTCAAAGAAGGTCAAAATCGTTTACGGGGAGGAAAATTCGAACCTATCCAAACCGATTTGGGTAGGTTTGGGACTTGTTCGTTTTGTAACGATTTGTAAACCGATTTAAAGATAGAGAATAAGATATGGTATAATAAAAACAAAATTTAGAGATAAATGCTGAGAATCAGTAAAAATCCAGTATGAAAATTACACGACTTAACAAAATAACAAATAAAGTTTTAGAAACCCCATCCCATCCAATCCATTCGTACAGACACCCAAAACGCCTCAGCTAAACCGTCAACAATTCGACATAAGTCAATAATGTGACACCTATACTTCAAAACGGATGCTTTGATCATAAAATGATAATCATAAATTTCTTATCATTAACTAAAAAAAACACCTCATTTAAAACTGTCAATAATTCGACGTCCGTCAATAATGTGACACCTATACTTCAAAATGGATGATTTGATCATAAAATGATAATCCTAAAATTTTTATAAATTATTAAAATGATTTAAGGAATTATAAGTATTTTATTTATAAAAGCACTCTCATAACTCAAGGGGTGTTTGGCCTAGCTTTTTGAGCAAAGCTTATAGCTTTTTTAGCTTTTTTTTTTATAAAATAAGCTTCATTTGGTGTTTGTTTTAGTTTTTTTAGCTTAGGCTTATAAGCTTATATAAGCTAATTTGTAGAAGCTTATTTGAAAATGGTTATTTAGCTTATTTGAATAAGCTTGTTTGTTTAAGTGGGTAAATTATTCATTTGCCTTCAAATAGTGATGGATTAATAATACTGAAGTAACTTATTACTATAACAAATTAAAAATGATGGATTTAACAACTTATTAAGATGTATAATCAACTTGTAGAATATAAGTTAATCCAAACACTTAAAAAACACTTTTCAAATAATATAAAATAAGCGATAAACTTCAAAAAGATATAATTCTAACCACAAAAATATAAGCTAGGCCAAACACCCCCTCTTTGTCATTGGGGAGTTGAGTTAATGGCGACCCGTACCCGAAGATGATTCATCTTAACTTAACATTCTCTGACCTCTGAATCTTAATCTCCAGGATGACTGACGGAAGACTAATAACATTCAAGGTAAATCTAAGCATTGCTTGATACGAATCTGTATCAATTACATGTTTTCCAATTAAGTAAATTGGGTCTGCCTTCAATTCATCCTACAATCTATCTATCACTTATTATTAATTAAAATTCCCCTTTGTGCTAAATTCTTTTTGATGGTTAGAGAAACAAATAAGTGAACTTTTTTGGTCGGATTGAACAGGAAAGTAAATCTGGTTAATTGGGAAATTAGTGATCCAAGTAGACTTTGATGCACAGAAGGTGTTTGTTAAAATGCCTGAAAGAAATCCTAACCTAAATAGAATATTCTATACATTAGAGGCAGTGTTAATATTGTATCCAAAAGGGGGTTGCGGCGCAGCTTGTTGCCCGCTTACCTGCCACTTCATTGTAAATCGTTTGGATGTTTTTATCGAAAAATTTCATTTAGTGAAAAAAAAAATGTTAAATTGGTGGGTTCATCATGGTAATGTTGAACTGATTAATAAAATTATTCATCCAGAACATTAGGGGTGTCAAGGATAGTTCTTGATGTAATATGTATGTTAACAATGTATGAAATTTCCAGGAATGTGAATGTAACAATAATAATTGAAGACTATAAGCAAGTAGGAATCTGTTTCATGCTTTCGGGTTGATATGGTAAGTATTTAATTTATCACCTTTTTCTGAAAATTTATTTATTTTTTATTAATAATTTTCGCAACTCAGGGTACAATGATTGGTGACCGATCCACAAGTGATGTTGTTGCAAGATTAAGAACACCCGAAGGCCGTGACGAATGGATATACTGTCACTCCCACATTCTTATAAACAAAAGCAAATATTTTGCAGACCGTTTATCCGAGAACTGGCCCACGTGTCAAATTCTCGATTCCCGAAACTGTGTCGAGGTTTACTGCCAAGAATATGACTTTGACCACCATATCACAGTCTTACGTCTCTTTTATGTTAACACCGGGTGTTCTATAAGTGAGACGTGTCACGGTGTCAAAAACACACTTGGCATCCTCCAAGTGGCAGTCAACCTTGGATGCCAGGGTATTATTGCCACGTGTGTGGACTTTCTAGAAGCTTCTCCTTGGGAGGAGGCCGAGGAGGAAGAGATTTTGAAAATTATTCCGGGCTTGGGTTTGCTAGCAGAACCGATTCTTGGACGTCTTCAACCTGTAAAACAAACTACAATAGTCAAGATTTTTCTCTCTGCCACCATGTTGGCCACGTCAGTGTTACCACCGACAATGGTGGATTTGAAAACATCTGCTCAAGAACAGATTGAGTACATGCTTACAGAAGACGATGATGCTCCATTGTTAACAGCTGATGAAGATCTAAAGTCAAAAGTGAGACAATCTTTTAAGGGTTTATTATCAAGATTCAATAATACAGTTAAATCAGTTGGTGAAATAAGTGAAATGCATAAATTTAAAACCTTTTTGGTAGATATGTCATGGGCTTGCCAAATCTTGGCGAAGTTGGAATTATTAAAGGATTTTGTTGAGAACTGGATAGATGCATCTGAGAACATAGTCAAAGCTGTTGACCAGATAAGTCAAAATGAACAAGAAGACAGTCTTGAGACAAGGATTAAGGTTATTGAGATAACTTCCAAGGTTTTAGAAGCAATAGGATATGGAAATGTGATTTTACCGACTGTAAAACGGCTTCACGGGGTGAAAATTTGGCTTCCATTTGTAAGGATTGTAAAGTCATCTGTTGACTCTTTGACTACTGACGAGAATGACTGTTCAGTAGTTAAAATCGATGGTGAAATATGGCAGTCTTTGGAGTCTGCATTTGTTTCAATAATTCTCGCGTTGCCATCTGGCGAACAGGCGGGAATAATAAGTGAATGGTTAGCAAATAAGCATATTCGGTATCCGGATCTTACGGAAGTATTTGAAGTTTGGTGTTATCGGTCCAAAGTTGCTAATAGAAGAGTTGCAGATATTACAAGCTCCAATGGTATGATCAAAATGCTATAAACAACCTTTTAATTTACTATTTACTTTGTTGTATTAATATCGTACATTGTTCAAATTAGGATTTATGTGTACATGAAATATTCAAATATCATTATACTTATCGTTGAAATTGTTCTAGATATTTGCAGTTTTAGTCTAAAATGTGATGCCATGGCTGGCTTCAGTGTTAATGTGGGACCTGAATTATTATTTTCTTAGATAAGGTTAGGGAGAATCTCACAAAGAAAAGTTTAGCAAATTATTGTTGCCTTGTGAGGTTAAATCCTATCCTATATTACAGATAAGTTTAAGGGAGTTCATTAGATTGACGGCACTTATCGTAGTTTAAATTATGAAATTGGTCTTTAGTTAGAAATTACGGTTTCGGTCTCAATCTTTACCATAGCATAACATGTTGGATCCCTGAAACCAGTTGTTAAGCTGACATGGATTGACCATTTTATTCTTCCTATATAAGTTTCCCTTTACAATATTGCGTAATTTTTGCACGCTGGTGGTATTTAAGGCCAGTCATTTCTTATGACCCAATGTCTGTTACGTGAGCCCGACGATGTGGGATTTACTAGTGTCACATCACCAACGAGTTCTTTTAGAGTATCCATAATAGGCTGTTTAAAAAACGCCCGCCACATCACTGATCACCCCTGTCCAACCTCCCTGGGCTTTGTCTCTCTCATAACAAAAAAAAGTCCAAAAACACGCCCTTTCTCTCATCCACTTTTCACATAATCCGTTTTTAGACGTTTTTACACAAGAACGTCCATTATCTCTCTCTAATCAACATTACGTCCACTCTCGTCCATGTGAGGTTAAAAACGCGCTATTATGGACACAATTATTCGGATAAGTAAAGTTATCTTGTGTGTTAATGATTGTGGTGACAGGTAGAAATGGCCACTTTGAAGTTTCAATACATTGAATGCATTAAAACCATACAACAATGATCCCTATTGAGAAAGTAACCTAAAACGACTTTTCTTTGAACCACTCATTGGTCTTCATATTAATGACCAGTACCATGGAACTTGTCCACGTCATATCTACCAGCTTTTGTCATCAAGTCAGTAACTTTACTATAGTTCCTAACAAAAAGATCTTTTTTTTTCTTTGGATTTTGAAACGGGGGAATCATCAGTTGCAGAAACATATACAAGATTCAAGAAATATGTTAAAAGATAATGATCATATGATATGATATGATAATAAATATTGTTTATGGTATACCCCCCAATCCAAATATATAGAACTAGTTTTACATACATACATCCATCCAAAATAATATACAGTCATTGAATCATTCATCATGATATGATGATTCATGAAATACCTAAGTTCTATCTATATTGAACTATAATGAACTCTAATGGTTCTTGTTCTTTAATCTTCATCCAAGTATCGAATCGAATCTGTTCTAAGGTGAATCTTGGGTTTATTTTTCGATTTTTCGATTCTGTTTAAGCAACAAAATCTGGTAAAGGTTGTGCAGCAAACCGCTTGCGGTTTTGGATATTCATAGACTCATACAATGCCGCGGTGTGTGAAGAGGATGGCGGATTCATGGCGGTGTAGTCGTGCCCTTCCTCTAATTCTGCTCCTCTTCGGAGTTGGATGTTTTGGTTCGGGAGGAAGCTCCGGTGGGTCCCGGAAATTGATAAGTTTTCACAGTCTGGTAGACCTAAAGTCAAGGAGACACCGTTACCGGAGTACTGCTGTTGGAATTGACCGATTGGGTAACCACCGAGTCCATTCATGAAGTCGGTCGGGTTGCCGCCGGTGATGGTGAAACCGACGTCTTGGTTCGGTTGGTCCCTCTCGTTGGTTCGAGGTTTTTTGGAGGTGAATTGTGTGATTCCGTCCATTTCTAATGATCCCATGAGACTGAAACCCGACGGGTGGTTTTGGAATTGGATTCCCGTGGCGGTGGGGGATGTCGAGATGGTGGCAGAAGCCGCCAGTGATGGTGGTGGATGGAATGAAGTCTCTTGTTTAGTGGCTCGGAATCCTCGGGTTGAGCTTTCTGGTGACTGACTTTTCTCGTGTCTGGACGATGAGTTATCTTCGTGTTCTTCATTCCCGCTCGTTTTATTAGGGCCATCCTTTTCGTTTTGTTCTTGTTCCTTAATTTCCTCGAGGTACATCTCTTCCACCATTGGCTTCCATAACCGAACACGCGCATTTATGAACCAATTTGAAACCTAGGATTCGTAAAACAGAACAAGCGTACTGAGTAAAATCTCACTTAAAAGTTGGACCTGTGAAAAGGCTGCTAACAAAGAGAAGATAAATATTAAATAATTACCTGGCTTCTGGTAAGCCCGGTTTGTTTGGCAAGCATATGTTTGTCCGAATCCTTCGGGTAACTGAAATCAAAACCGTGTAAGCGAATCACAAACTTATAAAATTAAGTAAATTTAATAATTATTTGCGGGATCTTGATTCTTACGGGTGAAGAAAGTGTTCGAAAAGCCAAGCACGAAGAACCGAAACCGAACGCTCTGGCAATCCCCTTTGTGGTCTCCAAGCATTATGTTGGATCATACCCAATTGCTGCAAAGCTCTCTGTTGCCTGAGTTGATTATCCACAAATTTCAGCCTCGAACCTCCGCCTTCTGCCTTACCGCCGCCTAAACTGTCATCTTCTCCTAAGCTCCGGCTGGCAGCCTTAATCTGTCCCGTGATTGCGTCTTTTAGGCACCGGAATTGCTTAGAGATCGTCTGCAACGCGAGTGCGGTGTATGTTTTCGCAGACCCGGGCCCGGCTGCTTGCTCAAACCATGAGTTTACTATTATCATCTGGTGATGATATTGTCTGTATCTCTGCTCCACCTCATCAAGCATGTTAATAAGCTTTGCTTTCTTCATCTGGATTTCCTGTCTTTCCGCTGTCGTAAGCTCAGCAGCACCGCCAGATTTGGCGGTATCCGCGGCTTCTCCAGTAGTCGGTGGCGGTGATCCATCACCGCCACCGACACCAAGAATGTTGAGATTCTTAATGGACTGATCAGAGCTCTTCATTGCAACTTTCCCAACATTCACCACTTCTTCAAGGATTTCTTGGGTTGCTTTCAAATACTTGGAATTCAACAACATATTATTCGAAATCCCGGACGCCGAGGATGTCGACCCACCCACGATGGCAGATCTAGACCCGTCATCGCCGGTGGGGGAAACAGGTACGGGTCTGTGAGACCCGTACCTACTCTGCTGAGACGACAGGCTTAAAGACAAGCCTTGTTGAAACGGTGTGGCCTCACGGGGCGACACCATCTCCACCGGGTTGTACATGTACTGGGCCCGTGGGATGTAGGCGGATGACGGTGGCGATGCCGATAGCGGTATGCCAACAAACTGCTGAGTCTGCGCAGACGGTGGTGGTGGCGCTGCCATGTGCGAGTGCTGGTGGTGGTTGACCGGAGTATTATTTCCGGGATGATTGGATTCGAGAAACATAAAATTACCGGGCTGCGTTTGTTGACCAGATTGTTGTTGACCATCCGGGTAATAAACGTAACCCGGGTTCATTAGAACAAGGGTTTGCAACCCATCTCCTCCTTGAATATCTGAGCTTCCATTGTAGTAAGTAGCCATAGATGCTTTTAATATCTTTTTGGTATGACTTTCTTTCTTCAACCTACAAAGCAATAATATTATACTCTCTTATTATTATTTAGTAAAAAAAGAAGCCATATTAATTTACTATTGTGTTATCAATTACTGCATGTTTTGTCTTAAGATATTAATGGTAAATATGATTGGATTGATGATGTACCTCAAGAGAGAGTAGTGATGGAGATACTATGATTGTGCACGTGTTGCTTCATCATCAACATATACTCCTCATTCAACAGCTGCAGACAGACAAAGATTAATGTTTTTTTACATTGACATCTTATGACAACATAGTACTCAAATCCCAAATACGATTTTCATTCCCAGACACTTGCAAACTTCAAGAGAGAGAAAGAGAGTATAAGTTATAGATAGATACATAGATAGCCACATGTATATATAAGATTATAAACTAATAGTTTATTAGCAAAATATAATATTATCTTTAAAAACAGGAAGGTAGAATGAAGTGTCTGAACTTTTGAAGCACATAAGAGGAGTCATATCATCAAATTATAAAAATAAAGCTTCACTTTGATTTCAATATTCATGAGATAGAGATAGATAGAGAGATATTAGATATAAGTATATATATATATACCTGTTTGTTGTATATATATATATATGTTCTTGAATATATATGAGGTTTCTCTCTCTAAAAACAAGTGAAGTACTTGAGATTTGAGTTTTAAGTGAAGGTTGATTTGACTCTCCTTTTCAAATCATTTGATGCAGAAGCTTTTGATGATCATAGCCTCTTCAGTAGTAGTCTTGAAACAAAGACAACTTTTAGAGAGAGAGAGAGAGAGAGAGATGTAGATGTGTGTGTGTTTTGAGGTGTGAGAGAGTAGATGAGTAGGAGTAGAGCAGGAATATATATAAATATATATTTATTTATAAAAGAAAAGTAAAGTAAAGAAAAGAGGAAAAACAAAAGGGATTACTGCTATTGTTATCTCAAAGTTGTGTCAGAAGGTTCGAGCACCATGCCAAATACGTACGAAGAAGAAGAAGAAGAGCAAAGCAAATGAAGCATGTCCAAAAGTAAACCAACCCCTTGGACTGTCACGAAAAACACCATCAGATTTCAAAGTAGCACGATCTAATTCAAAAATTTCCCCCAATTGAGCGTGTCTAGCATATTTTTTGACAGTAACAGGATCACTATAACTGACTCCATTGAGTTCACCACCGTAGAACTCAACAGTTACACCAACTTGTTCGACACTATACTTAGATTCTGCCCTTCGAAACGGAACATCGGCCCCAACAATCCCGTCTCCGTCTACCAAAACGACCGGAAATGTTTCAAAAAATGTAGGCATACGACGTACAAAAAGTGCACCATTACAAACTTTGCACCATTACAACACATCTTTCTTGTACTGGATTTTACTATAAACTTTTTTAACTCACATGTTCATGTTCAGTATAAGTTGTAGTTTTTCAGGTCTCGTTTATTAACGAAAAATTTATAAAATATCGTGAATTTTCTAGTAGAGAGTTATAATTGTTGAATAAGTATTTACCTATAGATTATTTGGCTCTTGATACTTAACTAAGAAATAGTGTAATTATGAAACAAAACTATTATCTAAGAGAACTAAAATGTTATTTGAAAAACTCTAATAAAAGAGAACAAAAATTGTTAAAAAGTGTGGCAGCTGGTCTTTTTCAGCACTGATCTTATTTTCGGTCGGAATTTGAGTTTTTGACATGTTGCCAAAATACTAGCAAACCTATTTATGGAGTGTTTCTTTGGCTCTAAGTTTTAGATTACTAAAACCCAATATGTTTTAACTTATAAATACAGTAATACACCCATACTTGATTGTAATTCTCATCAACTACAAGGTAATCAATTGTCTCACTAGTTTTAGCCGTGGTGTAAGCTAGGTTAAAATAAACCACGTAAATTTCTCGTGTTTCTTTATGATCAGTGATCATGGCATAAGACTGGGAAGACCAAGGCAGAAAAGTTTAATAGGCACAATTCGCTTAATCAGTGATCATGGCAGGTTGACAACGTACTAGCCAGCCTAACTTTAGAGTGTACGTTGACCTAAGTTTTAAATTATTTAAGGGTGTTGTTAAACGCACTCCTCTCTCATTTGTTTTTACTAAACGTACTCTCTCTCAAGTTTTACATTAATACAATCTAAACGTTTTTTGTTTTTTCTTTGCCATTTTGATATCTTTTATTATTATTATTATTATTATTATTTAAATTCTGTTTTTTAAGTTATTTTTTTCTTTTATTGTATATTATAAAACATTTTTTTTATTTTTAAAATAACCAAAAATATATTATGTAAAGAAAAGGTTTTTTCCTCGTTTTAAAAGAAATGTTTTTTTTTTAATTTTACAGTGTATTTTTGAGATAGCTTACCTTTAAAAAAAATCTTATTGCTTATTAATAAATAAAAAAATTTGAATAACATACGAGTTGATTAACAAATTTGTTCTAATCTCACATAACATTAATCTCATGCATTTGAACTTAACAAAAAATATTCAGATAAACTTTTTTTTTTGTTGGGCGGAAGATATATGATAAGATAAAAATATACAAAACTTTTATCGTTTTTATAAAAACGTCATATCATTATTTCTTAAATTACATTTCTTAATGTATGTAATAACAAATATTATTACTATGACCAAGAAAATACACACAAAAGGAGAGAAAAACCAAAAAGAAAAAGAAATTTTGTAATTTTTGTTTTGATATTTTAAAGAGACTCTGAAATGACCCAAAAAAAATTGTTAGAGAAAAGCTAGCAACATGGCAAATAGAAAGTTCAGGAGAGAGCGTATGACAAGTATAGAAGGGGTACGTTTAGCTTAATTCTTATATAAACTATAATTGTTTGGCCTATAAATACATCTCTATGTAATTATAATTCTCTTTAAGTAATAAGATTCTCTTTAAGTAATAAAAATATACAAAACTTTTATCGTTTTTATAAAAACGTCATATCATTATTTCTTAAATTACATTTCTTAATGTATGTAATAACAAATATTATTACTATGACCAAGAAAATACACACAAAAGGAGAGAAAAACCAAAAAGAAAAAGAAATTTTGTAATTTTTGTTTTGATATTTTAAAGAGACTCTGAAATGACCCAAAAAAAATTGTTAGAGAAAAGCTAGCAACATGGCAAATAGAAAGTTCAGGAGAGAGCGTATGACAAGTATAGAAGGTGTACGTTTAGCTTAATTCTTATATAAACTATGATTGTTTGGCCTATAAATACATCTCTTTAGCTTAATTCTTATATAAACTATAATTGTTTGGCCTATAAATACATCTCTATGTAATTATAATTCTCTTTAAGTAATAAGATTCTCTCCCTATATGTAGATATGGATTAGCTCAATTATAATTAAAACTATTTGCATTATAAAATTAATAATGCAAACAGAACAATAACAATAACAGTTAATTAGCCCTATCCCTAACATACACATATCCTACCTTTAGCAATTAAGCTAACGTCTTTACACATTATGTAGCCATATACTTTACCGTTACTGAGCTTGCTTGAGTGACACATGGCTATCTTGAATTGACATCTTCTTCTTTTCTTACTTAAATCCCATTCTTTTTTGTTCGAGTCTAAGCATGTAGGATGCTTAAATCTCTCGAACTTTTCTCTGATACCAACTTATAAGGCCCCCTTCCCGGTAGCCCTACTTTAGCGTCGGATTTACTCATAAACACAGTTCTTACAAATCAGAGTTAATTAAAACTTTTCGCGAAATATAAAACATCGACCATTCGTTACAAAACATTAAATCTTTTCTTTGATACCATAACACAAAACATCATATTTAAAACATCTTTAATTCTATCTTCAGATGTCAGCCGTTTAATCCATGCAATGTGCCGTCCTCATGCTAACTCTATAATCAGCTTACCTGCGTGCATACTAAAAGTCAGCTACGCTGAGTGAGTTCTAGTTAATCAAGCAACTTATCATACAACCACTACATGCAATATATACGTATCCGAAGACACGTAGTCCACTATTCGACCTGCTCACCTTACCACTTAACCTCTTATTTATCCCTACCACTTAACCACTTTAATAACGAGTTAACGTTACGCCACTTTGCCACTTTAATAACGTATAACGTTATGCCACTTTGCCACTTTAATAACGAAGTCACGTAGAGGCTTACCCTACCACGTACTACCGTCATGCCACTAACACTCTTACTAGACTCTTGCCACTTCTAACACACTCTACCTCTACTTGTCTACAACACACTTCATATCATTACATCATTTACATAATAAACAAGTCACATTATAGCATTTATACACACTAACAACCTCTTGGAAATCACTATCCTTGGCGATACGTGCAATATCCGAAGACCGTTCACGCACCGACAAGCATTATATAATAACTACCTCGTATGACTTATATAGCATACACTTACCACTTAAGGTAAGTGTATTCACACTTCACATCGAGTATGCACACAGCCCCGAAAACATAACAAGGATATGAGGCTAGAAACTCACCTGAACTCGGTTACTTCTTCTGCTAATGGTTGTCCTTCTCTTCAGCTGTGCGCGACTAACTGTATACAATTATACATATCAATTAACTATCACTACTCATATCGTCCTTCTACTTTAATTATTACCCACAACGAACGGGGGTCCGGGGGCAACGCCCCTGGCAGCGGGGTTCTAGGGGCGGCAGCCCCTAGCAGGGTCCAAGGGGCAGAGTCCCTGGCTGGGGTCGAGCTTATCCCTATTTATTCAACATGTAGTTAAATATTAGGTACTAATACTTAATTAGTTATGATTGATGGCTCTTATTTATGAGAATGATATCTATTTCTGATCAAAGCCTAGGTATGATTAAATACCTAATTCGCTAAGATCGATGGCTCTGATACCAACCTGTCAGACCCCGGCTTAGGGCCTAGGCGTATGACCAATAGTAGGTACCTGTTTTGTAAATACATCAGAGTTGCGGTTTATTTTAGCGGAAGACTTTGGTTATAATATTAATTTATTTGAAAGCTTGTCGGATAATAAATACCCGAGTGTTTGATTTATAAATCATGTTTCAATCTTGTTTATAATATTTTGATAATTTAAAACTGAGCCATCTCTACCTTGCGAGCGTCTATCTTCATGAATGACTATGTTCCTTGCTACCTGTGCTAATATGTTTCCCTGAAATGTGGGGAAAAATACGCCAGCTATATGCTGGTGAACACGTATGACTCAATAAAACATTTGTATGACAATATAATACAAATATAGTTTTCTCTACAAGCTCAGCAGAAGCATTTCTACTTCTGGTCTATGTACCACTGCCCTACACACACAATTGTTCCCGAGCCACGTAGCCCTTTCCGGGAGACTAGTTATAACCATTAGCCCACGGCTACGTAGCCTTAGAATGATTAGGCTGAACAGTTATGTTTGGATCCAGACACATGTGTATTCGGTCTGAGTTGACTTTATTTTCTACTTTGTATTATAAAGTTTTAGAGATTTCTCGATCTCATGTAGACAATTGATTGACTCGTTAAGACAAACACCCGTTCGTCTCATTGAGTATAAATATGTTTTGACTGATAAAAAGGTTAACGTATTCACCTGTACCGTCGGTGTGCGTTTGAAACCTTGACTGTGAATGATTGATTGACGACTGACTGACTGATTGATTGATTGACCTATAATAAAATAGGTATATAAATATCCGGATTGTCTCTTGATCCGGCTATAGACCTTTTTTTTGGTTTAAATAGCTTTAAACCTTGATTGATCATTTGTTTGAATAAAATATTTAGACCCATAGTCTTTCTGTTTATTTACCAAATCATATGATGAGTTTCGTTTTCATGAAGAAACATCTATAATCTGTTTCTTCTTCAAGAAGAAACATTCATTGACTGTTATGCATGTAAAATCTTATTTTTCTTACACATGAAGAAACAAAGTTTTAACTATATTCTTTGTATACGAATGCTATGTTTCTTAATCGTAAAGGAACTATATTTCCTTATGAATGTAAAACTGATGTTTCTTAGTTGTAAAGAAACACTATTATAATCCTTTGTATGTTTAAAGCTTATGTAAACATAATTATGATCAAGGTTTGGGCTATACCCCTGACTATGGTCTAAGCCATATAATAATAATACCATAATGACTTAGGTCAGAACCCTTACCTTACACGGGTATTAGAAGTTTAAATACCTAAGTTTGTACGAGCAGTACTTCTACTCTATGTCGCGTACTGGTGCTTAGATTGTCAGAACTTCGGGGCTTAGCACGGACTTCGAGGTTGGCACGCAAAACGAGGCAACATATGGTGGCCGTCGTGACGTGCACGTACTTTGAGATAGAATGTTGGGTTATTCTCGTGTAGCACGCATTTCGAGGTTTCGTCAGTGTATGGCACGGATTACGAAGTAACGATTGTCGGGTCGGCATGAAAACCGAGGTAGTGAGAGAGTAATTCTAGAGAGAGAGTCTAGAGAGAGAAAGTTTGGTGTGAGAAAATGAGATGCCGTTCACCCCCCTTTTATAGCCGATTTTGCACTCCATCGCGGTACGCGATGGAGTCTTCCATGTGGCCGTTGCGTAGCGCGACGCCACCACTTATGCATGACTGCCACGTGGCCTACCCTGCTGCCACGTGTCACCTGAGTCATCACAGCCCATCGCGGTACGTGATGGCCGTCTTCTTGGACTCATTGCATAGCGCGATGGGTCACTGAAGATTATTTTTCATTTTTAGTCCCTCGTCTTTGATAGCTTGTCATTTCTAGTCTAATTTTCGTTGTCTAAAAATACTAATGTAACATCCCAAAATTTAGTAATAATATTTTATATATTATTTCTTATAGTAGACGAAGTTTACTTAAGTTAGTAGGGATCTAATAAAATAATAAGGATGGAAGGATAAGTAGGCTAATTAGATGGAGTTAATTATGGACCAAAAAGGAAAGATAGGCCTTAGATCCATGGGATTAAGGTAGTATAAATACCCCTTAAAACCCTAATCCTTTCCATTTCCATACATCTCTACACCATAGCCTCCACCATAAAAACACACACTTAACTCAATTCCCGTTTTTTGAGAAAACCACCCACAATGACACAAAGATTCCTGGAGATCTAGCCGTCGGATCGGTCCCAAATTTTAACTGAGTGTTCATGATATATAATTGAAGATTCCCACCGATAAGATCTATGATCAGAGGTCGGGAAGTACGGTTTTTATCAGCAAAACCGTAGCAGCTCAAAATGAGGATTTCTGGCCACTGTTTCACTATTATGGAGACTGTAGCGGCAGTTTCCGGCGAAGGTGAGCTGATGGGTTTGTAGATCGGGACGAGACGGTTCCGTGGCCGCTAGAATCACTCAAATCGGAGTTCGTTTGATATGGTTTTGAGCATCTCGAGTGATTTCAAACAAAAACCTCAAAGGTACGTTTTTGTTAAAAAGGTTTACTTTTCGTGTACGGATTTACATGAAAATTGGTAGGATGATAGATCGGGTATAGACAAATCGTAAAGTTGCAAACTTGAAGATTAAAATGGACTTAACGAACCCATGGCTATGTACGGCTCGCTTAAAATAAACCTTAGTACATGTATTGAACGTTTTTAGCTTAAAGGTCCAAACTTTATGGTTTCCCGATGTCAAGACTTATCCGAAAATGGCCGCGGGAATGCTTGCGGGACTGTTTAGTATCATATCCAAGGTTATCATGTTGAAACAGAAACAATTAGTGGGCTAAAACCAAACCCGTAGTTGCTGCACGTTAAGTTCGCCTGCTTGATAAGTTCGCCTGCTGGTTAAGTTTGCATACTGGTTAAGTTCGCCACATATAAGTTCGCCTGATACAAGTTCGCTTATATATACAAGTTCGCTTATATACAAGTTCGCTAACATATAAGTTCGCTTATATCCAAGTTCGCTTATATACAAGTTCGCTAATATATAAGTTGGCTTATATCTAAGTCCGCTTATATCTAAGTTCGCTTGACGGTATGCATTGTAAGGACCTAAAGAGATAAATACTAGAATGATAAAATAAAGGAAAACCATAGCTATGCTAAGTAAAAGTAATCTAACACTAGGTCGTTAGATTAGATCAGATGAGTATTGATACGTGTAACTTGTACAGTCAGCCAAGCTCAGTTAAAGAAGGGATTAACAACTATCAGAGAACGAAACAGGATTCAGGTGAGTTTCTAGCCCCATTCCTTGTTATGTTTTTCGGGGTTGTGTGCATACTCGATGTGATTAGTTAATACACTTACCTTAAGTGGTAAGTGTATGCTATATATGATATGTGATAGATATGAATGATTGTTTGTCGGTACGCGAACGATTTTCGGATATTGCGCGTACTGTCAGGTTAATAATAAAGATATGAATATTGCATGTAGTGTAAGGATAATTGCTTGTCGATACGTGAACGATCTTCGGATATTGCACGTATTGCCAAGAATAGTGATGATCGTCTCCTTATATAGATATTAAATGATAACTTATATATAGAGTTCCCTCTACGGATAATATATAGAGTGCTCCTTTGATGTAAAGCCTAGTGTTCCTTTGATGGAAAGCATAGTGTTCCTTCTATGGAAGTATATAGAGTGTCCTTCTCTGGAGAATATATATATAGAGTGTCCTTCTATGGAGAATATAGATGGTAGGGTAATAGTAATAGTTCTTTTAATAGATATTATGTGACGTCCTCTTATGGATATTTATACAAGGTTAAGATATATATGTATGTAAGATATGTGTATGTATTGTCTGTCGCCTGATTAACTAGAACTCACTCAGCGTAGCTGACTTTTAGTATACACGCAGGTATACATGTTTATTGAGAGAGCATGAGGAGGACACATGGCATGGATTGAATGGCTGGCATCTGAAGATGGAAGAAATGGTGTTTAAAATATGATGTTTTAAGTTGGTTTTAAAGAAAATATTAAATGTTTTGTAACAAATGATTTCAATTAACGTTTCCACATTAATAAACTCTGATTTGTAAAACTGTGTTTATGAGTAAATCCGACGCTAAAGTAGGGCAACCGGTAACGGGGCCTTACAACTAAGGCGGCTCTTAAGTGCAAAGTGCGCCATCAAAGCGCCACATTGCGCCCAACGCCCTTCGCCCGAGCGCGTGCGCGTCGGGTGCTTCGCACCCTCCGCTAGGACCACTGGGTGCATGCTAGGCATATAAGAATATAATTATGGAAAATCTCTTCCTTATAAAGAGCTTCCATTTCTTTACCACTTTTCATGTGGGATGAGTTTTAACTTCCTTATTTATACCCATGTGGAATGCTTTCACTTTCTTACATCTTTCAATGTGGGATGAAATTTTCTTATTCCATATCCTTAACATAAGGTAACTTTATTTATGGGATTTTTATTTCCTTATAGAATAATCTTGTTTTCTTTATTTAAATTTTCCCAACACTTATTTTAGGAAATTTTGATTCTTCAACTTTACTTAGTTGTCAAATTTGGATCGAAATTTTGGGGATGTTACATCTCGCTTATTTCACCACCATTTTCACCGTTTTTCGTCCCGTTCGATCCAGATCTGAGCTAGGGTGATCCCCAAGCTCATTTTAGGTTCGGTTTATACCCGAAACCACCCGGATCTCGTGACTTTGACGGTTTAACGGTGTCGGCTCGTCGTTTCGTGACTAAATCTAATGGGTTTGGGTTCATACAGCAACATACTAATCTTACCTCGGGTTGAAAACCGATTCTCCTTCTTCTTCCTCTTGGTTTCGGCTAGAGAGATAGAGAGTAGGATGAGAGAGAGCTAAGTGTGCGTTTTGGTGGTGTATGTAATATGTGTAAATGAAGGGATTTGGGCATAATGGAGGTATTTATATGATGGGTCATGGGCTTGAGCCCATGGTCTATGTTCCTTTCATTTTAACCCAAGTCCATTACCCATATTACCTAACCCAACACAAGCCCGACCCGTATTAACTCCTACTTCATTTAATTATTTCTCCGCTAACCCAAGTAAACTTTCTCACCAAAAATAAATAATATAAATAATATTATTTTAGAAATTTCAGGATGTTACAAATTAAATCGAACAACGTAAATCTTTAATGTCATGTTATATTTTCTATTTGCTATGTCATTCATGTATGCATGTGGTTTTTTGTTCAATTTTCCAGTTTCGTTGATCCACTGCCGCCACCAGCCTACCGCCGATGGTCAATAGTTGACCATCAAAGTTCGTCAAATAGCACCAGAATGGCTATTGTTGGTTCTCTTTTTTCACCTCTTTTCTTGGACAATTGTGATACGCTAACAAAAATATCATATCTTGTTATTCTATGTTATATCAATTAATAGAAGTTTTTATCCTTTATATACATGAGGTTCATCGACGGTAATATTCCGTCGGTAATCATCAACAGTTTACCAACATAAATCACAAAATATATTTACAACATCTTTTAAAATAACGTATGTCACTTTGGTGGGTAAGCATCACCCTCATTCCCTAAACATTCAGTTAATGAGATTAGAATTCTGATAAGAATCCCCTTACTTTTTCAGATGTGCTTCGGTGCTGGCCCATGATCAGGCCCGACTGGAGGGTGGTGCCGGTCGGACCGTCGGCCGGGGCACGTAATTTTTGGGGGCCAAAATTTTTTGTATCTATATTTTTATATATACATTTAAAAATATAAAACTTATAAAATATAATTTGATCTTTACCATCTTATAATTATTGGGCCCAAATTTTTTTTTATTCATAATCCATTTAATCCAGTTTAAATTATTGGGCCCAAACTAAAACTAAAAACTAAAAAAATTAAATAAACTCCCAATGTAAAATAAAAGAAATGGCTGTTGATTGAAATTCCTGTTTTGCTTCCTTCATTCTTTGCGAATGTTGAACAAAACCTGAACAATGACTAACTCAACCGACCACTACTATTGGTTCATTGTTGACCACCAGGCTCTTTTGGGTTGACCAAGCCAGCCACCAATGACGAAGCTTGGTTATACACGCCGAGAAGGCCGGACTCAATATATATATAAACAAATTTAACTAGAGGGGTGGCGAACTTAAAACTTCGTTTGGAAACAGGTAAATTACACTATGTATACAAATTTTTGGCCGAAAAAGGATACATTTTTGCTACCGAGCGAAAAAACGGAGGGTCCGAGCTCAAAATTTTTGCCGGAAATGGGTAAATTAATTTACACTATGTATAAAAAGTTTAGGCCGAAAAAGGATAAATTTACATTACCTAGCAAAAAACGGAGGGGGTCGGGCTCAAAATTTCGATCGAAAACGGGTAAATTACACTATGTATTAAAGATTTTCGACCGAAAAAAGATAGATTTACACCACCGAGCGAAAAAACAGAGGCGGCCAGGGCCACCCCTGGCCCTAACTAAACTACACCATTGCGAGCCATCAAGGACAAATCTATTTTTTTTATCCAATGTTAGTAGAGTTTCACAAATCATTAGTTATTACGGTATTTGGTTTTAATAATATATTATTCTATGTTTATTGTTATAACATTAAGCGTCATTTAAAAAAATTAGCTTATATAATTCGTTGTTAAGGTATGAGCCTTTTTATTTTGGCTCGGCCGAGGTATATAAATCCTTGGAGACGGCCCTGCCCAAGATATGTTTTTCGATAAGATTCTAACCCAAGGTCATGATTGTCGAGGGGCGCCGTTATTGATGGATTTTCGACGAAATTTTGTTGGTATTGTAATTATATATATATCAAATTATTTCCTTCCCCCTTTTTCTATGCAAGCATACTTGGAGGAGATACAAAGTGAGTAAAAGTATAACATAAGGAGTATGAGAGTTCGCGGGAGATGATACAAAACTCCAACAAGACGTGGAAGAGTCTCGAAGAATGAACCATGCAAAACCCTTTTGACACATTTAATTCTGAATCCACACATTCCATCATTAATTGAGCACTGTTTCAAAGGATCCTAGATCTAGCTAGGACACATCGATACACCATAAGTTTGAGTTCCCTAACATCTTTTGACACATGAGAAATCAAACTCACATTTGGAAGTCCATTTTACAAGACAGGGACGCACACGTAGAAGTCTAGACCAACAAATACAAGCTCATGCATACACATTTTGAGCACATTTTGTTTTGAGATTATCGATTCTAACAAATTAGTTACCATAAATTACAAATTGGTTCATATAAGTGTATGTATAGGAATCGAACAAATATTCATCTAACTATGTTGGCATTTTTTTTTTCTAATGGAAAACCTCCCTTAGAATGATTCTCATCGATAAATAATGAAAAACTCTGGACATGAATCTTACTTGCAGTTACTAAAATTAACAATGAAATACTGTGGAAACTCAATCGAGAATTAAATGCCACCTACAAGAACCTACACTACTAGAAAAAATGTCTTTAATGACACGAAATGTGTGTCGTTAAAGGGTGCAGATGACACACAAATGCGTGTCAACGAAACCTCAGTCATAAATTGAACATGACATGCATCTGCGCGTCATGTTTAATGACATGCATTAATGACGCTCATTTATGACACACGTTTATGACATGAAATACTGTGGAAACTCAATCGAGAATTAACCAAGCTAAGAAGCCTATGCAGAAATCTTTTTATATTATCGGCGATTATATTAACGAGGTATCATCTATCGGAAAGTGGTCCGCCTTTATTGATAAAGCAATCCACCCTAAGGACTTAGCTACGTCGGTGGTCCCTTGGTAATCCTAATCTGTTAGTGAAAGTCTTATTTTTTAGGCTATTTGATGTTGATACCTTTGTAATCATCGAAGGAATACTACCGAATATTATATTTTTAAAAATTTACTACTATCATTTTAGTTTTGTTAGAATTAGTTCCTCTTTAACAATAGGATGGTGGCCCATTGGTAAAGAAAAAAATCTTTAAAACAATAAAGAATTGAAAGGTTTAAGTTCGAATATCTCAAATGACAGAATTCACCCTCTAAAGAAAAAAAATATTCATTCTCTTTGTTAGAAGAAAAAAACGATTCATTCTCTTTAGTCGGTAATGACTACACCTGCCGACCGTATTAATACCTTGTTAATACTTAACAGTTATTTTAGTTTATCCTTCCATTTTATTATTTGACCAATACTTAAAAAGCAACTAAACTAATAAAGTAAATCTAAATGGCTTAAATGAGCAAGTAATTTTAATATCACGACTATGAAAATGACAAGGAAATAAAAGACGAAGATAATGATAACAATAACGGTTGAGTGGAGGGGTCTTGTTGTCCTTTTCTTCTTGATATTTTCATTTTAATTTCCATGAGTTTTATTTTAAAGTTAATATTATAGAATTTTCTCCTTTGGCAAACTTTTGTGGTTGTATTGAAGAGTTTGATGTGGAAGCAGTTAAATCATTTAGGAAACACTGGGCCATCTATAATCTATATAACACCTTCTTGTTATGAATCACCATTGACAACCTTGCCGACAATATTATATGACACCAAATTTCAAAGGCCAATTATATGACCTTGTCTACCAATTATACAATCTTGTCTTATAAATAGTATAGTTGGTTGTAATATATATATCATGTAAATGTAAGGGAAAAGATTATCCGAGACACATTCTCATATTTGCTATTATCATCTTTCTTTCATAATCATATTCAATATTCTTATAATTGTGGTGATATTATAACACGTTATCAGCACGAGCCGCTTATATCCTAACCAAGAAAGGTAATAGACACAAACGGTAATGTTACCGTTATAAACGGTAATATAACCGTTATAAAAGGGTTATAAATTTTCATGTAAATGACCAATCAATAACCCCATTTCATTTACAACAAACATTCTTCTTATTAAATTTATCCAAGATAAAATTCTCAAAATGATTTACCCGGTTTTGATGTTGGTCACTATAATGCTTATACTACTTCTCATTCTAATTTTTAATCTCCCATCTGAAGATTTCGGCATTTTCTTTTTCTTTTATATGTTTATAGCTCTACCAATGTATTGTATCTCATTGTTGATTGATATATATGGATTCTAATATTTATCTTACTATTTGCTCTATTATGTTTAGCAACAAAATGTCAAATATAGCAAAACTCGAATTCCCCGCACTCAACATTTCTGGAGAAAATTATATGTCTTGGACAGCAAATGTCAAAAGACATTTAAAATCTATGGATGTGTTAGACGCAATCCAAGAATACAATGATTGCTCTGACCAGGATAAAGCAAGAGCTGATGTTTTCATCCATAAACATATTGATGAATTACTACAGCATGAGTATTTTAATTATGATAACCCATATATGATATGGGAAGATTTGAAAAGCAGATTCGGTCATCTAAAGGAAGTTTTACTTCCTACTTCTAGAGATGAATGGAACAGTCTTAGGTTCCAAGATTTTAAGAGGGTAAATGATTACACCTCTGCTTTATACCGAATTTGTTCAAAGCTAGAATTTTGTGGGTATCCCGTAACAGAGGAAGAAAAGTTAGAGAAAACTTTCTCCACGTTTCATGCATCAAATATAAACTTGCAAACACATTATCGTTTGCAAAATTTTAAGAGATACTCTGATCTAAATGCATTACTCCTTGTAACAGAGAAAAATAATGAATTATTGATGAAAAATCATCAATCTCGTCCCACGGGTTCATTAGCAATACCAGAAGCACATGTTGCTCACAAAAGTTCTCATAAAAATTCTGATCATAAATGGGAACAAAGTCGAGGACGAGGCCGTGGACGTGGACGTGGTCATTTTGACAAAAGGCATTTTAATGATCGTAAGCATCCATTCAAATGGAACAATAACTCTTACGGTCGTGGTCGTGGTCGTAACCAGAGAGCCAATAATTATCATGTCCCACACAATACCAATTCCAACCACCAAAATAAATGGAATGAAGCTGATAGGTCCGAAAACAATGGCACTTCATGTTTTAGATGTGGAAGTATAAACCACTGGGCAAAGGCTTGTCGCACAGCTCCACATCTGTGTGAACTGTACCAAGCCTCTCTAAAAGGAAAAGAGAAAGAAGTGAACCATGTTGGTAACTTTAATAATATCAATGCTGAGCTGAGCGTTGAAGACTTTGGGGTAGAACTTTGAAACAAAGTTGCTTGACCACTATAATTAGATGCAGTTATTAAGTGTGTTCTCATTATCTTTAATTATGTAGTTCCTCTTTCATGTACTACTTGTGTTTCAATTAAATAAAATTCTTATTAAAATATCATATGTCATCGTTATACACTTATTTTTTTTTTCTTAATATTTTTCAAGATTTAAAATGAAAATCACCGGAGCACAAGATCAAACAAATGAAGAAGATATATGTATAGCGGATAGTGGAGCCACGCATACTATACTTAGATCTAAAAAATATTTTTATAAACTGAAACCAACAAAAGGGATCATCAATACAATATCAGGTCCTACAAACTTGATAGAAGGAGTGGGAAAAACTAATTTAGCATTACCAAATGGTACAAAGCTCAAAATAGAAAATGCTTTATTTTCCCCAAAATCAACAAGAAATTTGTTGAGTTTCAGAAACATATATCATAATGGATATGATACCCAGTCAAGGACTGTTAGTAATGAAAAATATTTGCATATCATAAGCAAAGATCAAATATTGGAAAAATTGCCAATGCTCCATTCTGGTTTGCATTACACATATATAAATGTGCCTCAAGCACATATGGCAGTCAAAGAAAATTGTTGCGATTCTGGTATCATAAACTTATGGCATGACAGATTAGGCCATCCAGGATCCACAATGATGAAAAGGATCATTGAAAATACACATGGGCATCCACTGAAAGGTCAAAAGATCCATAAAACAGATAAAATACCTCAATGTACATCTTGTTCTCTTGGAAAATTAATTACAAGGCCTTCGCCATTAAAAGTCGATAAAGAAACACCAATGTTTCTTGAAAGAATTCAAGGTGATATATGTGGAACAATCCATCCACCATGTGGACCATTTAGATACTTCATGGTCTTAATAGACGCATCCAGCAGATGGTCTAATATCTCTTTATTATCGACTCGTAATGTTGCTTTTGCAAAATTTCTTGCTCAAATTATCAAATTACGTGCACATTTTCCGGATTATACCATTAAAAGAGTAAGGCTTGATAATGCGGGAGAATTTACATCACATGCTTTTGATGATTATTGCATGTCTGTGGGGATTATTGTAGAACACCCTGTTGCTCATGTACACACACAAAATGGCTTAGCCGAGTTGTTGATCAAACGCCTACAGCTAATAGCTAGACCATTAATAATGAGGACAAAACTCCCTGTTTCTATTTGGGGTCATGCAATTATGCATGCTGGATCATTAATCCGCGTGAGACCAAGTGCAAATCATAAATACTCTCCCACACAACTTGTTTCTGGAAATGAGCCAAATATCTCTCATCTTAGAATTTTTTGTTGTGCTGTGTATGTTCCTATTGCACCACCACAACGTACAAAAATGGGTCCCCAAAGAAGGTTGGGAATATATGTTGGATATGAAACATCTTCTATCATAAGATACCTTGAACCTTTAACAGGTGATGTATTTACAGCACGTTTTGCTGATTGTCATTTTAACGAGACAATGTTCCCGACATTAGGGGGAGAAATGAAAACGCAAGAAAGAGATATATCATGGTGTGTGCCATCATTGTTACACCTAAACCCAAGATTAAAAAAAAGTGAGACAGAGGTTCAAAAAAATAATACATCTACAAGAAATTGCAAATCAGTTACCTGATGCATTTACTGATATATAAACAGGGTCACTAAATCTCATATACCAGCTGCTAATGCTCCAGCTCGAGTTGAGATTCCAAGCAAGCAAAACCATAATAATGCACCTCATGAATCTCAAAAACGTTTAAAACGTGGAAGGCCAATCGGTTCAAAGGATAAAAATCCTCGAAAAAGAAAGGGTTCTGAGAAGGATACTGACCCTAAGGAAGGAATGATTGACAAAACCTTCCCTCAGGAAAGAATAAATGATATAACATTTCCTCAGGAAGAAATAAATCATTCCAACAAAGAATTGTCAATAAACTATGGTAAATCACATATAATGTGGGATCGAGATGAAATGGAAAATATTGATGATATATTTTCTTATTCTGTGGCAAGCGATATCATGGAAGAAAATGATGATCCTGAACCAAAATCTGTAGATGATTGTAAAAATCGACAAGATTGGAACAAATGGAAAGATGCTATGCAAGCTGAATTAAACTTACTAAACAATCGAAAGGTTTTTGGACCTATTGTCATTACACCAAAGTCAATGAAACCTGTAGGATATAAATGGGTTTTTGTGAGAAAACGAAATGAGAAAAATGAAGTTACAAGATATAAAGCAAGACTTGTAGCTCAAGGTTTTTCTCAGAGGCCAGGAATTGACTATGAAGAAACGTATTCTCCTGTCATGGATGCTATTACGTTTAGATATTTAATCAACCTAGCAGTCTCTAAAAATTTAGGGATGCGCCTTATGGATGTTGTCACAGCTTACTTGTATGGATCACTAGATAGTGACATCTATATGAAAATTCCCGAAGGATTTAAACTCCCCGATGCAATAAGCTCAAAGCCTAAGGAAATGTATTCCATCAAATTACAAAGATCCTTGTATGGACTGAAACAATCTGGAAGGACGTGGTACAATCGTTTGAGTGATTATTTGATAAGCAAAGGATACACAAATAATCTTATTTGTCCATGTGTCTTCATCAAGAAGACAACATCAGGATATGTGATCATAGCTGTGTATGTTGACGATCTAAATTTAATTGGGACACAAAAAGAAATTAATGAAGCAATTGCTCTTTTAAAGAAAGAATTCGAAATGAAAGATCTTGGAAAAACCAAATATTGTCTTGGTTTACAAATTGAGCATATGCATAATGGGATACTTGTGCATAAGTCAACTTATACTGAGAAACTCTTAAAACGTTTCAATATGGACAAAGCAAATCCTTTAAGCACACCGATGGTTGTTAGATCACTCAATGTTGACAATGATCCATTTCGTCCTTGCGAAGATAATGAAGAGATTCTTGGTCCCGAAGTACTATACCTCAGTGCAATTGGAGCACTTATGTATCTTACTAACTGTACAAGACCTGACATTTCTTTTGCAGTTAATTTATTGGCAAGATTCAGTTCATCCCCTACTAAAAGACATTGGAATGGCATTAAACATATTTTTCGGTATTTAAAAGGAACTGTTGATTTAGGTTTATTTTATCCTAACGATTCAAAAGAAGGGTTAGTTGGTTATGCAGATGCAGGTTATTTATCTGACCCCCATAAAGCAAAATCTCAAACTGGATATGTATTTAAGAATGGAGGAACTGCGATTTCATGGCGTTCTCAGAAACAAACACTCATTGCAACATCTTCAAATCATGCTGAAGTCATTGCATTGCATGAAGCTTCAAGAGAATGTGTATGGTTAAGATCTATGTCACGACACATATTGATTTCTTGTGGACTAGAGAAAGATCGAATTCCAACTCCTATCTATGAAGATAATGCAGCTTGTGTCTCGCAAATGAAGGAAGGATATATCAAAAGTGACAGAACAAAGCATATACCACCAAGATACTTTGAGTATACTCGAGACCTTATTAAAGACAATCAGGTTGAAATGAGATATGTCCAGTCCAGCAACAACTCAGCTGATATTTTCACAAAAGCACTTCCCACAGCAACATTCAGGAAACATGTTCATGATATTGGCATGCGCCATGTACGAACAATGTAACGACCTGCAATTTGAGGGGGAGCTATATACTGCACTCTTTTTCCCTTAGCTAAAGTTTTTTTCCCATTGGGTTTTCCTTTAGCAAGGTTTTTAATGAGGCAGTACTTCAAGACCCCGAAGTTTTGAAATGGTGTCATCCAAGGGGGAGTGTTATGAATCACCACCGACAACCTTACCGCCAATACTGTATGACACCAAATTTCAAAGGCCAATTATATGACCTTGTCTACCAATTATACAATCTTGTCTTCTAAATAGTATACTTGGTTGTAATATATATATCATGTAAATGTAAGGGAAAAGATTATCCGAGACACATTCTCATATTTGCTATTATCATCTTTCTTTTATAATCATATTCAATATTCTTATAATTGTGGTGATATTATAACACTTCTACTTTATAATGCCATAATTAAATACATACATACATACATATATACGTTCTCTTTTTTTGTTGCAAGAACATGAAGAAAACAAAAATTGATTACTCACTTTTTTGATATATA